>NW_027419469.1:0-69130 GCF_009905375.1 Apium graveolens
TATATCTATGCTCTACAACACCCTAACACCTCAACATCGCCTAAATCTATTTACAACAACTATGTAAAACTTTTTACAACTATAAATGTAGCCTGGATTCCTTACGTGCTTCAAGGAACCAAAGAGTTGAATGAACAAACTTGAACCAGTAAATTCCAAACCTGTTAGAGTAGGAATGTGTTTTGTTTTTATCTCACAAGTGTATCAAACTAGTTTATAAGCAATAACAACATATAACTTTTATGAATTAGGACATGCCTACTTTCATTTTTATATGGGGCAAAATGTTTGGATTTCATCATACTCTACTAAAAATCCTCTACACAAACGAAGAATATTACATAATGCTACGACAACAACAAAAAACATCGACAATTATGACCCCTAGCATTTAGAAGAAAATGTACTATTTAGGTAAGCGCTTGTAGTTACTCGTGATACAAATTGTTGGTTTATCCATTTATTTCGGCACGTGCAACTCACCACCATATTCTACATGTACAATCCAGACAAAAATTCTTTATCTGGTTTCTAACTATTTAACACCATCCAAATAAATCACCTACAGTATTATAGAAAATCAACTACATAAATCCATATCATATTCCCACACTACCACTCCCTCAAACTCAAGTTCCGCTTCACTAAACTTAGCTCAACTTAGTTCAATTCCAATAACTACAACATTTCTCGAGACAAACAAAAAGCGCAAACCAACACTAAACTCTTATCACAACATAAATACATAATATTACATGAACTCGACAAAAATGACTCACGTCCTGAGCCATTTGAGTAACAATATCCGCAAAATCCGAAACAACGCCTTCATCATCCTCCCTATCGGAAAACTCAACCGAATCAATCGCGATTTGCACCTCTGAAACGACAAGTCACCGCGAACCTACATAAACACAAAACATGAAATCACACCATAAATTCAATAAATTCATCAAATTCAACAAAAAAAAGCACTCGAAACATCGAAACAATCGCATACAATAGACCAATAAAGCTCGTAAAAATCTAACAATCGGAACCGATATAAATAGGGCACAAATATAAACCCCCCAAAATTAGGATTTGAAATCCCCATAATTAACAAATTAAAATTAGAATTTGTAAACAAATAATAAAAAATGCCCCAAAATTAAGGATTATAAACCCCAGATTAACAAATTAAATTAAGTTTGTACCCGTAATAACACCTAAGTGGAGGTTTGAAACATAGCTGAAATGATGAAATAGAGTTTTGGCTTATTTTTGAAACATTAAACGATATTGGGCCATAATTTTCAGAAGTGACATTTTTGCCATTTTATATCCCAAAGTGACATTTTGATCCATTTCTCGAAAAATATTAGTTTAAAATCGAGTGAAATTATTTAAATTTAGGAGTGCCAAATAAATTCATTAGCAGAAAAATTCCATCCAGTTTTCGGGAAAAAAATAAATATATATACCTGTTCGTAAGTAGAATTAGAATGAGGTGGAATATAAGTATTTGGTTCAGCATTCATCATTAGAACCATGTTTTGATGTGCACTCAGTTGGATGTTAAACTCTAAGCCCCTGTAAATGCTTCAACTTTAAATCTTAACTTTTATTTGAAACCTCAAGCTTGAAAATTAACACAATCCCTCAACTTGAAACCCTTTTGCTCCACACCCTAGTTCAAGGTCTTCTTAGTTGAAGTGAGACAAGGGGAATGATTTTATACTTGATTTGGAAGATGCTAAATTTCTCAAAAAGAAACAATATATTTCTTTGTCCCTGGCGCCTATCTTTGCCGCTCATTATTTTCACCTAAATTTCAAAATATGGGTAAGGCGACTACCTTTGGGGCTCAATATTTTAGCTAAATTTCACTGCCTCTCACTTTAATATTTTCACTTCACTTAAATTTCATTGAGTGCTCGTTGAAATCCAAGTAACCAGGTCATCTCATAAGCTAGATTTTTGAAATAATTATTTATTATTTACTAATTGTTAAACTTGAAATTTTACAAAAAAATTACATATACAAAAAGTACCAAGAGTTACTTGTATTTCAAATTAATAAGCTACTAAAATGAAAATAAAATCAACTCCAAATTTATTATATTCTGTGTCAAAAAAATCATATAATTATAATCTTTTATCAAAAATATATTTTTTTTAACCGAAAATACTTGAATGTGTAAAACCTTTAAAAAATGATGTCCCTACTGTTTCAACATTCTAGAGGCAAATTCTTGGTAAAAATTTATATATATTAGAATAGACAGGTATGGTGCTAGAAATTAAAAAACTTAAATAAGGATGCGATTAATCACATAATAATAATGAGAATTTTTATTTAGCGCGATGTTGTTCCCTAGATTAGATTTAGTAAGCAATATAGTTACCCTATTGTGGTTCCCTAGATTTAATCTATAAAGGAAACCTATTTTTTAGAATTCAATGATGTAAATAACTTGGCATTTGCCTCAAATTAGGGAAATGAATATTAACTTAATTTATTGTTATTAGAGGGATTTAAATATAATCTAATAGATATCGAGGGGAGTTTTTAACCAATGTGTTGTATTTTCTTGTGATTAAAATCAAACATTCTCATTAAAGTGAATTATTTTCTCAACCTCTTTGTGTGTTATGACATTTTCATTGTTTAAAGATTCAATTTTATTTTATATTAGAAATAAAGATATTTCAAAAAAATAATTTAGTAACGTGGAGTGCTTTAAAATATAGAAAATATTACTATATATTTGTAACTATACAATCACTTGTACCTAAAAGTTTAAACTCATTTTATTTTTGATAAATTGGACATAATATCAGTATATGAACTAAATTTAATTTAATATACGTCATTCATCTAAAAACTGGGCCACACCATGTGGCACCTGTGGATCAATATTCCGAGGTGGTAAATGATGACATGTCATATTATGACGTGTTAAAATTTTACGTGGCAGATGACGTGACATTCCAAGTCACACAATTGACTTATTTTATTGGAGTATGCTCCTGATGCACTGATTTGTATCGTTGTAGTTGATGACAAAAAGCATTGCATTAGGAGTCAAATCCAATGTTCGCCGCTGATGTAATGCTCATTTTCTGTTGCAAAATTCAAAAACAGGCTGCAATGCTTTTTTGGCCTATTGCCATATTAATAAAGTATTGCATTTGAGCATTTTGGGCGTAGTTCCAGAAGCACGAATCTGCCCTATTTCTTCTTTGAATAGGAATCTGTTTAATCAGCTGCCCGTCTCTTTCATTACCAAGATCAATTATGATATCATTATCCCACCTGTTTTGAGCCACATTATTTAGACCACTAACTTTACTATCTTTCAATTCTAGTGAAAAATACCATTTTATTGGCATGATAACCATGGTATTTTCCAAATGTTTGTTCCGTTATTATCTCCAATCCTTCTCCCACATCCTCTTCTAACCAAATATTGAGTTAACAGAATACTATGCCACATGTAACAAAGGTTGGCCCAAGATGTGCTGTCAAAAAATCTCCATCAGGAAAATACTGTGCCTGGATTATCATTATTCACTAGCCTCCTTCCTTGTTTAGCGAGCATAGCCAAGTTAAGATTTTTTAACTTTTCGACCCCAAGCCTCATCCTTTTTTAACATTGAATAATTTGGAGATGAACATTAGTATAACTAGCAAGTTGATAAAATATACGTGCTCCACGAAGAACATTTGTTGAAGATTACCTTCCAGAATTAGGAGCAATAAGTATTTCTCTATTCGTAGCCTAAATCATCTGCATAATTTCCTTGAATTGGCCATCAGAGAAAGAGTTGACTGATGTTTCACTTGAAGATCTGAAGTCTTGGAGAAAGACTAAGAGTTCTTGTCAAGAATAACACTATTAGCTTGAGATTTACCTTTATTTTGTTGATTTCTAGGTTTAGATTTGGGTTTAGCAAATATTTTGGGCCATTCAAGGTAGTTATAAAGGCAGAAATATTTATCATGAAGGTGTCCTGTCATTTGACAAAATTCACAGAAGGGAGTGGTTGAAGTGTCACGAACACTATTTTTCTTCTTCATAGATTGAAGTGTGTGTTACCATATTCATTGTCTTAAATGACATAGCAGATGATCCAACAAACACATTAGAAGACATCTTTTCTCTTTGATATTCTTCATTTGATATGCTTCCCTTTAGGATGAATGAGGTATTATCATGAGAAGATGACCTCGAGTGACTGTAAAGAATCGTTTAATCCCATAAGAAATTGAGAGAGAAGACTTTTTCTTATGTACAAGTTCAATTTGTTATTGACTTCACATATACACTTATTGCAGCTATAGTAAGGCAACTCAGAAATTTACTCGGGTTTATCATTAAGAGCCCTAAATTTAGTGGAATAGAAACAAACATTGATCTCTGACTAAGATAAGCAATTTCACATTTGACAATAAAGACCTTAGGTATATTCGTATGAGCAAATCATGTAGCTAAATCATTCCATGTATCACCAGCAGTGTTCATAAATATTATACTTTGACAAATATCAGGAGATACAATATTTAAGATCTATGGGATGATAATATCGCTACATGATGCCAGTAAACAAGTAAAGCAGATGGAGAAGCATTTTGCAAATAAGTTCCAACAACACTAACACTGGTGTTGGTTTTAACTCTATGGCAACACCCTCAAGTCAATAGCAACACAATATTGATGTTGATTTAATTGTTATTGCAACATCTTTCTCCATTTATGGCAACACTACTCAATTAACATTTCTTATTTTGCCAACACCTCATCACGTTATAGCTACACCAATTGAATTATTTTTGCCAACACTTTATAAGGCAAATGTAACATTTTTAGTGGTAATTTTTGAATAGCTTGTTACTTAAAAAGACCTCCCAGTTTTAATCAATTTCATCCAAAGAAATCAGAATAATACACAAACCAATTCCAACTAAGATATGCAATGTCAAATTAATTCGAATATAAACTTTAAACTCATACTTGAATAAACTTTAAAGTCATACAATTTCAACTATTATGACAAAACATAGATACATGAATAAGATTACTTGTTTCGGTCAAAATCTAACAAAACATGATAAGTATAATAGTTATAAGTTGATCACAAAAATAACAAAATATTACGATATAACTAAGAGATGCAGAAGTATCAAGGCCGTGCTTTCCTTGCTCCACTTGCACCACCAGTTCCAGATTTCACATGTGCTGTCCCATTCTCTTCGATCCACCCCTTAAATACACAACCAAATTTCCATTCACCAAGAAAACTATTAGGCCTACAATTTTTAGTGGCCATCTTAAGATCATTAAATGCAAATTTTTGAAGCCGAGAAGTAATTTTAAGTTCCTCTTCAAGTTTGGAAGTGGATGTATTACTTTCTGCAGTACTAGTTTTAGTTGATGAGATTGCGATAGTTTGGTCTTTCTTACTGTTGGCATATATGCTCTCTGCAGCAGCACAGAACAAGTCTGACAGGATTGATATATGCTAATATAATAAACTATAAGCAAGATATTAAATCAAATCATTCTGCTGCAGAAGCATATAAAAACCCAAGGAACAGAAGACTAACAGTTCAAACGTATATAACAAAAAGATCACTGATGTATAAAAAACTAGTTGGGAAATAATTATTAATAAGATGACACCAGTGCGATTAGAAATTTTATATAAAATCTGAATATCTGAAGCAGGCCTCCCATAACCACGACTGCTCAAACAACTTTTAGCTATCATTAGAAGGAGATAAAATTAGGAACCAGTGTTGACACTAATTCAATGTAGCTCAGCTTGTACAGGGCAAAAAAATAAACAAATATCAACTAACCTTTGATGTGGAGAACTACAGCCCTAGAGCAAAAAGAAGAAAAATAACACCAAATTATGTCACTGTCTCGACCTAAAAGGATAGAAACGAATTACTATGACGGATGCAGAAAAAAAAAATATACAAATATATGGAAAAATACAATAAAAGAAGAAATTGGGCAGACCATAGAGAATTTGCTAATACAAGGATTTCCAAAGCACGGTATTGAACACATAAATTGTAGCCCATACGAAAGATATTATCAACAAACAAGCTATCAAATATGTCTGTGTATAGAATGACGCGGTGGGGAATATAACACGGGTAGACTCCAGGTAAACTAAATAAATACAACAATCTCTCTCCTGTAAATAACCTGAAATATTTTATGAAAAATATAAATGTGAGGTGTGCTCACTTTGTTCGATTCAATTTAGTTTATTCCCTAGGCATTGATGTTTTTAACCATGAACGAATATGTGATTTATCATCATAATCTCATCCACAACTGAAGTGGTGTTTTCTGGTTTACCCTCGTACATTTTGAAGTGAACCTTTATACATTTTGGGTTATTTTTGAAACATTAAACGATATTGGGCCATAATTTTCAGAAGTGACATTTTTACCATTTTATATCCCGAAGTGACATTTTGGTCCATTTCTCGAAAAAATATTAGTTTAAAATCGAGTGAAATTATTTAAATTTAGGAGTGCCAAATAAATTCATTAGCAGAAAAATTCCATCCAGTTTTTGGGGATAAAATTGGAGCCAACAAATATGGTCCAATTTAAAAAAATATAACAAATACAAAGTATTAATTTGCTACTCTTATATGTTAGAATTTACCGGGGCTCATAAACTGGACACGACTTGGTAGAATTTAGGTGAGGTTGAGGTTGGTTTTGTGTAGTTGTATTCAAGCCTTTATATGTGTGAACAATTTGACCAAGCACATTTTGAAAAGCAGACTCAAATATTGTAAGTGATAATTCATATCGAAATTGTTTTATTTTGAAAATCTTGTCAAAGTCTACCGAGTAAATATACTTAAACAAGACAAACCTTAAGAAATGAGAATATACTAAAATAGAAGACAAACCATAAGAAATGAGAATATGTTCCCATTGTGTAGCTGTATAAATATTGTAAGTGATAATTCATATCAAAATTTATTTTATTTGAAAATCTTGTCAAAGTCTACCTTTTTTTGCCAAATTTAAAGCAGATTTCACTAATGACTTGAAAGAGATTCAATCGGGACAAACCGAACTGATCATGCAACCAGGTTGAAAAACAAATAGAGCTAAATAATTAGCCGTTTTGTTTCCGGATTGCTTAACAAACTGAATAGAAATATTCTGAAAATTAAAAATGAAGGTAATGGTTTCCCACAATCCAGCACGCATCTCCCCCAAAACAGTAGCTTCACAATTGACCCTCATATTAATTCGATTGATATTGCAATGTTCAGAGGACTCAGTTACAACAACTGAGTTTAGAGGCCTCATGTTATGAACAAATATTTTTTGTGAGAGTTGAGCACATGTGATTTTCACCACCATTCCAAACGCACCCCAGCTATCTACCTGCCAGACACCAGCTATATAGTTGCCGAAAGTGTTGTTGATGCGAGATATCCAGATCTCCTAATACAGCATCCAATTCATTTTCAACACAACCACCACATCGCACAAAAGCGAGACAAGTCTACCTCCTTAGTATACTAAAATAGAAGGCAAACCCTGATAAATAAGAATGTACTAAAATAGAAGGCAAACCCTGAGAAATGAGAATCTATTCCCCTGCCTACTAAAATAAATCTTGGTAATTTACATAACAAATTATCAACTCTTGTCCAGTGGGGTGTTAAAAAATCATTCACTGATGTTGTGTTACAATAAAAATGTATACATATGGTATGGTGGGGAGATGACTATATTTTTATAGCGGTTAAAGTAATTTTTATAGCAGTTTATTCCCTAGGCATCGATGCTTCTAACCATGAACGAATATGTGATTTATCATCGTAATCTCAGCCACAACTGAGGTGGTGTTTTCTGGTTTACCCTCATACATTTTGAAGTGAACCTTAATGTGTTCGCTTCCGAGATAAGTCAATTTGCACGTCATATATCTAATTCATCAGTAGTACTCTTAATAATATTGAACGACTACTTGCTAGGTGAACTTGTGATCATAAACAAGCAAATGACTCCAAGCACAGTTTCACACAATTAGCAAATTGCTTGCGGATAAAATAATTAAGAAGGTGCTTCATACACAAAAATGAATAAGTTCATAAGCATGATATCATCATTTACCCAACATTTTATAAATTATTTGAACTCCTAACCAATAAGCTCAAGCGCTTTAGCAAATCAAATACAAGTAGTACAATTTTTGGCTCCACCTCCTTTATCAGGTAGATGGTTTTATATCTTTGGCTCTACAACACCCCAACACCTCAACATCGCCTAAATCTATTTACAACAACTATGTAAAAACTTTTTACAACTAAATATATTTGGAGCCTAGATTCCTTACGTGCTTCAAGGGAACCAAAGAGTTTGAATGAAAACAAACATGAACCAGTAAATTCCAAACCTGTTAGAGTAGGAATGTGTTTGTTTTTATCTCACAAGTGTATCAAACTAGTTTATAAGCAATAAAAGCATATAACTTTTACGAATTAGGACATGCCTACTTTCATTTTTATATGGGGCAAAATGTTTGGATTTCATCATACCCTTCTAAAAATCCTCTACACAAATGAATAATATTACACAATGCTACAACAACAATAAAAAATCGACAATTATGACCCCTAGCGGTCAGAAAAAAATGTACTATTTAGGTAAGCGCTTGTGGTTACTCGTGATACAAATTGTTGGTTTATTCATTTATTTCGGCACGTGCAACTCACCACCATATTCTACATGTACAATCCAGACAAAAATTCATTATCCGGTTTCTAACTGTTTAACACTATCCTATATAAATGGTATCACCTACAGTATTATAGAAAATCAACTACAAAAATCCATATTATATTCCCACACTACACTCCCTCAAACTCAAGTTCCGCTTCACTAAACTTAGCTCAACTTAGTTCAATTCCAATAACTACAACATTTCTCGAGACAAACAAAAAACGTAAACCAACACTAAACTCTTTATCACAACATAAATACATAATATTACATAAACTCGACAAAAATGACTCACGTCCTGAGCCATTTGAGTAACAATATCCGCAAAATCCGAAGCAACGCCTTCATCATCCTCCCTATCGGAAAACTCAACCGAATCAATCGCGATTTGCACCTCTGAAATGACAAGTCATCGCGAACCTACACAAACATAAAACATGAAATCACACCATAAATTCAACAAATTCATCAAATTCAACAAAAAAAGCACTCGAAACATCGAAACAATCGCATACCATAGACCAGTAAAGCTCGTAGAGAAATCTAACAATCGGAACCGATATAAATAGGGCACACATATAAACCACCCCAAACTAGGATTTGAAATCCCCATAATTAACAAATTAAAATTAGAATTTGTAAACAAATAATAAAAAAATGCCCCAAAATTAAGGATTATAAACCCCAGATTAACAAATTAAATCAAGTTCGTACCCGTAATAACACCTAAGTGGAGGTTTGAAACATAGCTGAAATGATGAAATAGAGTTTTAAATAAGAAGCTTCAGTGAGATGTGCGGCGGGGAGATGTGCGGCGGCGAGATGAGCGGATGAGCAGTAGCGAGAGAGTGTCTGTGTGGAGAGTAAGATGAACTTGTGTTTGTGTTTTTTCTTTTTTAAGTTTTTTATTTTAATTTGTGTGGGTTATTTTAGGTAGAGCGGGACTTTTCCCCCATTTTTTTTTATTTTTTTTGCATACACTACTAGAAAAAAGACCTTAGACATCGGTTTTTAACCGATGTCTATGTAAAAAATGTATGATGTCTTCGCGACTGATGTTAAATGTATTTTCTCATAGACATCGGTTAAAAACCGATGTCTATGTAATATTACACATCGTTTCTGAAAAATTTCTGATGTCTAATTCACATTGATGTTATATAATTGTTTCATATCAAGTTCAGAAATGTAATATTAGGACGATTAGGCCTGTTGAAAACTATAACACACAATCAATATTTATAAAATAACATCGGTGTAAAAATAAAAAACCGATGTCTATATCTATTAGACATCGATCATTTTCTAAGTACTCGATGTCAATGTTGATAATAGACATCGATCATTTTCTAAGTACCCGATGTCAATGTTGATAATAGACATCGGTTGTTTTCTAAAAAACCGATGTTAGTATGATAAATAGACATCGGGTGTTTAATTTTAATCGATGTTATTACCCTATTTCATGTGCTAATATTCCTTTATTACATCGAATATTTTATTTTTCTGATGTCTTTGTGATTTAAGACATTGCTTTTATATGTGTACACTGATGTTATTTATGGTTTTTTAACATCGGTTCTAATAACAATGTGATGTCTGTTTCTATTATAATTAAACTGAGCATCTCTGTTTTTGCATGAACCAGAAAACTCCATATGGTAAAATCCAATCAACCAACAATTTTCCATCCAACCAACCAACAATTTTCACCCCATCAACCATCAATTAACCCAGATTCAACCAACACAGTTTTTATCCAATCAACAACCTAAAACATCTACTAGAAAATTCAGAACATCTACATTATCCAACCAACAACAAATATATAGCGAAAAATAGTTCTAACACATTGTCAAACATGCATCTTACAAATTCGATCAGCAAGTACATTATGAAACCAGAATTTACAGTAGCGAGGCAAGGAAATTTACAATCTACATTTTGTCTTGAATAAAGTCGATAACATCACAGCGAACCTGGTCTAGCTCCTCTAGAGTGTAAGACTTGCGAGTCTTGGTCGCCCAGTAAAAATTTAGTAAACCGAAAAGGGAAATCATAAAAAAAATGCATCTAAAATGCCACATTCAATCATACAAAAATGAATGTACGGACCTTAGAAGTAAAAGAAATTTCCCTGTCCTCAATAATTTCCTTCATGTACCTCATGACCACATAAACCACATTCAACCCCACCAGGCTGTTTCGGGGAATCCCTGTTTAGATAAAAAAAACTGGCTTTACAAACTGATTAAATCAGATTACTGTCATACTATAAAAATTATAATATAAATTACTTACTACAAGATTCTTGATTTTAGGAGCTTTGTTACCCCCTTCCTGTTTGAGAATTAACTTGTTTTATTGTCCTGCATATTATAATGACACGGTGTCAAGAGTCATATTTCGAATACAAGAAATAAATGAAAACAACCTAAAAAATAAAAGGAATAATGTTACTCTGATAAAGCTTTTTCTAAATCATCAAAATGAGTTGGATGAGGCAAATGATTGAGAATGTAAATGTCGCCATCCCATATTACGACCAGAATCCAGTGACAACTGTATTATTATAAATTTACACAAGTCAGATATTTTAAAAAATAGCCTAAAAACCTAAAGAAAATTAAATTAATAGATTACAATATGCATTTAAAAATACTTACTGATGATTATGTGACAGGAAGAATATGTGATTTGATTACCCTCTTTCAACCGACTACCAACATTTCGTTGAAAATCAGCATTCAAATTAAAGTTGGCGCCAGGATCAAAAAATCCATACAGGACAACATCATCATTCTTGCGAACCCTCTTAATTGTACTATGCAAGTGCCTATACATATGTGGGAGAAATTAAAATTACTAGCAGACCAGTTGTGCGATAATTCAAACAGAACCTATAACCACGAAAATAAATTACTTACGCCATATACGCAGATATCGCAGCTTGTCCAATCATGTCAAACTCTAACAATGCTTTTAATTCTCATGCAATATATATATTGTCTTCTCAACTCCAAACACATCGAAATCACATGGAATAGGGATCGATTCCCCGTTGGCTTTCATAAATGTCGTAACATGTTTGTACAATACCTTGTATTGGCGTGACACTTTCTTGCTGACCTTGACGTGAGTGAACTCTTGTTGAATTTTATGCACCTCACCCTTGTTCTTTGACTGCGACACATCTCTTTTCTTTTTCTACAAAAAATGAAAGAATATAAGTAGACATTTATTCACCTAATTAACCCCTATTTTTCAACTTTTATACAACTTTAGCAACCAACAAGCACATGTAAATACCACAATTGTCCGTAGGCTGATTAAATTTCGAGGCCATGCCAAGTGTGAACCAACGGCTTCACGAACATGTTCAATTTCACCAGGTATAGGCACGGGAACTAAAGCATCTGGTTGGATATGTCCATCAACCGACACACGAGCATGTCCAGGCTTCAGGGGCACTCCATGAATCGAAACATTCATTTCATCATCTTCGAAAACAGTACCAAAAGCAACCTTATTTTCGATGCTATCCACCGAAAGCTCATAAATTTGTGGACCCTATAATTGTAAGGAGTAAATTATATAATTACTCTACAATTTGAAGAACCGTATAATTACAATAATATTGTGAAATATACCTTCATTTCTGATGGAGGGGGTTGATCATAAGCAATACAATCATCATTCACCAATATTTCTTTTGCTTTTGGTTCTCCTTCAACTGGTTGGCAACTTGCTCTCTCCGAAAAATTCGGAGACTGCTGATTAGATCCTGTAAACAATGACTTGAGCTCAGCCATTTCCCGCCTTGTTCTTACCAACTCCTCCTGTAGCACTCTATCACGGGCCAACAACTCCGCCTTGGTAATTGCAGGTTTTCTCTCTTTCGGCAGATTAAAGAACATTTTTGGGGTGATAAAACCTCCAACTCCTCGAACCCTGCCTGAATGCTCAGGAGTTCCGAGTGCCGTAGTCAACACATCATCAGTTCCAGATGGTACGAATTCACCCTTCTCCTTCTTTTCGAGTAATTCATCCTAATGCAGATATGAATACACATCAGATCTTAGGGACATATTATGAATAATGAAGGAATAAACAGATTTCTCATTATAATCTGTTTTTCTTGATTAAATGCAGTTTTTTCATAATTTTTACTTACAATTCTGGCAAATACTGCTTCTTTATCTTCATCAAGTTCCTCATCATCTAGCTTTGACTTTCGAGCCTTTTTCCAAAATATTGCCCGATCTGGTTTCTCCTCGGGCTTTAGTTTGCCTTTCTTTATCTGTTTAAGATGAGAAAAAATTAAAAGGTGCTTTATTTATTGAAGATGAGAAAAAATTATAGCTAGGTTCTTACTTCATCCTCTTGTAAACCAATGTAACCCTTCCTTGACAAACGATGATGATATTTTCGATTACGCACTCTTTCGCTCTGCAGGGTGCGTAGTTTCTGCATCATACAACGAATAATTATATCCAAGTAAATATTCTAAATCCAAAAAGGGTACACTGGCAAAGAAAATGCATCCATACCAGCCACTTATCACCTGTCCTCTGCGCGATAAATCTCGTCCAAGCTTCTTGACCCACAAACCGATAATTTTTTGGAGGCCTCTTCAGTTTCTTCTTTTTTTCAGCATATGGTCTAGCTCCTCTACATTTTGTCTTGAATAAAGTCGATAACATCACAGCGAACCTGGTCTAGCTCCTCTAGAGTGTAAGACTTGCGAGTCTTGGTCGCCCAGTAAAAATTTAGTAAACCGAAAAGGGAAATCATAAAAAAATGCATCTAAAATGCCACATTCAATCATACAAAATGAATGTACGGACCTTAGAAGTAAAAGAAATTTCCCTGTCCTCAATAATTTCCTTCATGTACTTCATGACCACATAACCACATTCAACCCCACCAGGCTGTTTCGGGGATCCCTGTTTAGATAAAAAAAACTGGCTTTACAAACTGATTAAATCAAGATTACTGTCATACTATAAAAATTATAATATAAATTACTTACTACAAGATTCTTGATTTTAGGAGCTTTGTTACCCCTTCCTATTTGAGAATTAACTTGTTTTATTGTCCTGCATATTATAATGACACGGTGTCAAGAGTCATATTTCGAATACAAGAAATAAATGAAAACAACCTAAAAAATAAAAGGAATAATGTTACTCTGATAAAGCTTTTTCTAAATCATCAAAATGAGTTGGATGAGGCAAATGATTGAGAATGTAAATGTCGCCATCCCATATTACGACCAGAATCCAGTGACAACTGTATTATTATAAATTTACACAAGTCAGATATTTTAAAAAATAGCCTAAAAACCTAAAAGAAAATTAAATTAATAGATTACAATATGCATTTAAAAATACTTACTGATGATTATGTGACAGGAAGAATATGTGATTTTGATTACCCTCTTTCAACCGACTACCAACATTTCGTTGAAAATCAGCATTCAAATTAAAGTTGGCGCCAGGATCAAAAAATCCATACAGGACAACATCATCATTCTTGCGAACCCTCTTAATTGTACTATGCAAGTGCCTATACATATGTGGGAGAAATTAAAATTACTAGCAGACCAGTTGTGCGATAATTCAAACAGAACCTATAACCACGAAAATAAATTACTTACGCCATATACGCAGATATCGCAGCTTGTCCAATCATGTCAAACTCTAACAATGCTTTTAAATTCTCATGCAATATATATATTGTCTTCTCAACTCCAAACACATCGAAATCACATGGAATAGGGATCGATTCCCCGCTGGCTTTCATAAATGTCGTAACATGTTTGTACAATACCTTGTATTGGCGTGACACTTTCTTGCTGACCTTGACGTGAGTGAACTCTTGTTGAATTTTATGCACCACACCCTTGTTCTTTGACTACGACACATCTCTTTTCTTTTTCTACAAAAAATGAAAGAATATAAGTAGACATTTATTCACCTAATTAACCCCTATTTTTCAACTTTTATACAACTTTAGCAACCAACAAGCACATGTAAATACCACAATTGTCCGTAGGCTGATTAAATTTCGAGGCCATGCCAAGTGTGAACCAACGGCTTCACGAACATGTTCAATTTCACCAGGTATAGGCACGGGAACTAAAGCATCTGGTTGGATATGTCCATCAACCGACACACGAGCATGTCCAGGCTTCAGGGGCACTCCATGAATCGAAACATTCATTTCATCATCTTCGAAAACAGTACCAAAAGCAACCTTATTTTCGATGCTATCCACCGAAAGCTCATAAATTTGTGGACCCTATAATTGTAAGGAGTAAATTATATAATTACTCTACGAATTTGAAGAACCGTATAATTACAATAATATTTGTGAAATATACCTTCTTTTCTGATGGAGGGGGTTGATCATAAGCAATACAATCATCATTCACCAATATTTCTTTTGCTTTTGGTTCTCCTTCAACTGGTTGGCAACTTGCTCTCTCCGAAAAATTCGGAGACTGCTGATTAGATCCTGTAAACAATGACTTGAGCTCAGCCATTTCCCGCCTTGTTCTTACCAACTCCTCCTGTAGCACTCTATCACGGGCCAACAACTCCGCCTTGGTAATTGCAGGTTTTCTCTCTTTCGGCAGATTAAAGAACATTTTTGGGGTGACAAAACCTCCAACTCCTCGAACCCTGCCTGAATGCTCAGGAGTTCCGAGTGCCGTAGTCAACACATCATCAGTTCCAGATGGTGCGAATTCACCCTTCTCCTTCTTTTCGAGTAATTCATCCTAATGCAGATATGAATACACATCAGATCTTAGGGACATATTATGAATAATGAAGGAATAAACAGATTTCTCATTATAATCTGTTTTTCTCGATTAAATGCAGTTTTTTTCATAATTTTTACTTACAATTCTGGCAAATACTGCTTCTTTATCTTCATCAAGTTCCTCATCATCTAGCTTTGACTTTCGAGCTTTTTTCCAAAATATTGCCCGATCTGGTTTCTCCTCGGGCTTTAGTTTGCCTTTCTTTATCTGTTTAAGATGAGAAAAAATTAAAAGGTGCTTTATTTATTGAAGATGAGAAAAAATTATAGCTAGGTTCTTACTTCATCCTCTTGTAAACCAATGTAACCCTTCCTTGACAAACGATGATGATATTTTCGATTACGCACTCTTTCGCTCTGCAGGGTGCGTAGTTTCTGCATCATACAACGAATAATTATATCCAAGTAAATATTCTAAATCCAAAAAGGGTACACTGGCAAAGAAAATGCATCCATACCAGCCACTTATCACCTGTCCTCTGCGCGATAAATCTCGTCCAAGCTTCTTGACCCACAAACCGATAATTTTTTGGAGGCCTCTTCAGTTTCTTCTTTTTTTCAGCATATGGCATCACGTGTTTAGTTGTTAAATCAGTTTTAAACTATCTCCACTTCTCTCCTGCAGACTTAAGCACCATAGCCTCACTTTCCGGAGCAACTTTAAATGTACCCTATGGACAATAAAATACACAAGTTTATAAGGCTTAGATAGTAGTACTAAAAATAAGTTGTGTGTGTCAACTATAATTTAATACCTTAATATCAAGCCATAATTTATCTTTCAATTCCCGATCCACATTTGGCCAGCTGTCAATGTCGATAGGAATCATAGTTCTTGCCAGGTGCCCTATGTAGGACTGTAAGGTACACCTAGTATCTCCGACAGGAACTCCAAACTCATTGTATCTGATTTTAAATCTCTTGCCCTGGGCCTTCCTTACCAATACTTTTTTAAGAGAGGAAACACCTCGTGCAGCTCCCAACCTTCTTTTCGCAGAATTAGAATTAGTTGTTGTTTCTTGTTTAGACTGTTGCTTTTCAGTTTGAGGTTCACTTGGTGCTTGTCCATCCTGATCACAGTGCTCTTCAACCTCCTGATCACAATGTTCTTCGACCTCTTTAACTTTTTTAGATTTGCTTTTGTTGGTTCTCTTTTTCTTTGCCATTTTTGTCCTTCACTCTGAATAATAAAACAAGAAATAATTAGTCACTGAATAAATGAAACTCTACATGAATTAAAATACATTCAAAATTACATATGCATGAATAAAAATGCATTCAAAATTACAACTGGAAAATTTCAAAACAAATACAAAAACAAAATACAAAAAAATTATAAAAGAAAAATTACAAAAGAAAAATGCATTAGTCACTATAATTCATTTACTCAAAAAAATTACAAAGGAAAATTAAATATGCTGATTAAATTATAACAAGCAAAAAGTACAGAGAGCTAAATTAACAGGATCATTTTTTAACCCAAATTCCCTCAACATTAGGCCTAATACTATGCGCAACGTCTTCATTGGTCACATCAGAAGCAGGGATGTTAGAGCAGAATGGAGGATGTTCCATGATCGTGTCACCCAAATCATCGTCGTTATACAACTCTTGATAGTCTCTAGTTGTGGAAGTTAACACGATCGGCCAAGTAGGATCAACCAGATCTTTAATGTAAAACACCTGGTTGACTTGGTCAACAGAGACATATTTATCCTTCTTATGGCCTTGTCGATTGAAATCCACAAGTGTGAAGCCAAGATCGTCGATCTTTAAGCCTTTATCATTCTCTGCCCATTTACACAAGAAGAGTGGAGCTTTGAACTCATGGTAATCCAACTCCCATACTTCCAAGATTATGCCATAAAAGGTCATATCACTCTCAATGGGGTTTAAATCTTTCGCACTGGACACCTGGACTGCCTTAGCAACCACAGAAACTCCACTGTTTTGAACAACTCGCGCATCATCTCGGTCTTTCGTAAAGTATCGGACTCCATTGACTGAAAAACCTTGATAAGTTAAAACAGAAAATGATGGTTTTCCAGCGAGCCATCGTATCGTCTCTGAAACAGCATCGGGATTTCCCTTCATTTCACTACTTACCTATACATAATATTATATAATAAAAATATCCATCAGTTGCAAACTACAACTAACAACTATTTAAGTAGACAATACAGAAAACCTACTTTTTTTTCAAACCAATCGGCAAATAGCCGATTGTGCTCTCCCAAGAGCCAATGAACACTTTTTTTCCCTCGGTAAATTTCATCCAAATACTCCTTGTGCATTCTGAGAATATGCATAAATATTAGAAATAACCCACAAAAATTACATCTTCAAACAAATAGGACAAGTTAATAAAATAAACGTACACGATATAGGAATACACTTCATCATTGTTTTGAAGGACATGCAGATGAGCCTCATCTCGCTCTTTTTCTTCCACGACCTTTATTATCGCGGCAGATAATGGACCAGATTGCTTGCCTTGCTCAACTGGAATGCCGGCAGTTGTACAAGTCTGGCTCATAAATTCTGTGCAGAATTCTACTGATTCTTCTTTAAGGTAGCTTTCTGCCATACAACCTTCAGGATAATATCGGTTTCGTACGTAGCTCTTTAGCACTTTATTGAATCGTTCGAAGGCATACATCCATCTATAAAATACCGGTCCACATAAACGCACTTCTAGGACCAAGTGGACAATAAGATGTAACATTACATCAAAAAATGATGAAGGGAATATTTTTTCTAGATCGCATAAGGTTATTATTACATCTGACTGCAATTTATCGAGTTTCGAGACATCGACAACTTTGCTGCATAAAGCATTAAAAAAGAAGCACAGTCGTATGATTGTGACCCTAACATTTTTTGGGAGAACGGATCGAATGGCAACAGGGAGGAGTTGTTGGAGAAGGATATGGCAGTCATGGGACTTAAGCCCGTATATCTTCAAATCAGACATGGATACACAATTTTTTATGTTTGATCCATGTCCAGAAGGAAGTTTCATAGACAAGAATGAGTTCAACACTTTCTTTTTTTCAACCTTCGACAAAGTAAAAGGGGAAGGAGGCAGATAGGTCTTCTTTTCTCCTACTTGAGGAGCTAAATCATGTCTAACACCCATATCAATCATATCACGACGTGCCGCCTCACTATCTTTTGACTTTCACATATTTAATAACGTCCCAAGCAGATTACCACACACATTTTTCTCGATGTGCATAACATCGAGACAGTGGCGAACATGATGATATTTCCAATATTCTAACTCAAAGAAAACATATTTTTTCTTCCATGGACATTCCACCTTCTTCGACTTCTTCACCTCTTTTTCAAAACAAAAATCAATTCGTTCCTGACGCGCTAACACTTCTTCTCCGAAAAGGGGTTGACATGCGTTCCCCAACTCTTGTTGTCCGTTAAAGGCCGCCTTCTGCCTCCTATAAGGGTGCTGCCTAGGCAAATAACGGCGATGACCTTGGAAGCACATCTTCCTACTGTGACTTAAATATTTAGCCACAGTATCGTCACCACAAATTGGACAACTCTTATAACCCTTATTCACGCAGCCTGACAAGTTTCCATATGCTGGAAAATCATTTATAGTCCAGAATAAAATTGCTTTTAGAGTGAAATATGATTTACTATAGGCGTCATAAACGTTTGGTTCACCTTCTTCCCAAAGTTTTTTCAGATCATCAATCAACGGTTGTAAATAAACGTCGATGTTATTTCCCGGCTCATGTGGACCAGGAACTAAAACTGACAACATCATGAACTTCCTTTTCATGCATAACCACGGAGGAAGATTGTACGTTACCAACACTACTGGCCAGCATGTATATCGATTGACTAACCCATTAGTATGCGGGTTGATACCATCCGCTGATAAAGCCAACCTAATATTCCTAGATTCACTACCAAAGGCAGGCCACCGGTAATCGATATTCCTCCAAGAAGGAGAGTCGGCCGGATGTCACATCTTGTCATCATTTATTCGCTGATTTGCATGCCAAGTCATGAGTTCAGCAGTAGAGGGAGATTTAAATAACCGTTTAAATCTTGGAATTATAGGAAAATACCACATGACCTTGGCTGGAACATTGACCCTAAGTTGGCCATTCTTCCGTACTTTCCAACGTGACAGCTTGCAATGAGGACACTGAGAAGCATCAGAATGTATGCCCCTATACAGTATACAATCATTGGGACACGAATGAATTTTTATATACACTAGACCTAAATCGGATAAAGTTTTCTTCGCTTCATATGCGTTAGGAGGCAACACATTATCTTTGGGAAGGATCGAGCCAACTGAAGAGAGCAGCTCAGTAAAGGCAGTGTCGCTAATACCAAACCTAGCTTTCCAATTGTGCAATTTTAACATTGACTCTAACTTTGTGCACTCGCTACCCTCAAACAACGGTTGTTCCGCATCAACAACAAACCTCTGAAAATCATATGAATCCTTATCGTAATTACCCGAATTAAAAGTCGCTTCACAAACTTCAACAGTTTCTGATGCAACAAAGTGCTCTATAGGTTGGTCTGAAGCAGGACGTGTACTACCTATAGAAGACCAAGTACTCCTAGTAGATTTTTCTTCATGCCAAATCCAATCAACATACCCCAAACTAAAACCATGATCGTAGATATGTCCCCTTATGATTTTGGTTGAGAATTTTTTAAAATTCACACATCGACCACATGGACAAGGAATTCTTTTAGGATCTTTACAATTTTCTTCAGCGAAAATTAAGAATTCTTCGACGCCAATTTCAAATTCTAAAGAATCCCTATCTTTCGATATCCACGACTTATCCATAAATGAAAATGTATGACCAGCAATCTAGCAACCTAACCACCAGATGGTCATTTCAACATCAAAGCGCGAATTAATCAATACAAGTGCACATATTCAAGTGCATATAAACAAAACCAAGAAAGTCAACATTGTTTAACTAGCATAATCAATACAAGTGCACATATTCAAGCGCGAATTAATAACAAACATGCCCTTAAAAAATTGAAAGATTTTACACAAATGACAACTAGTACATTCATGGCATCTCATCTATTAAAAGAGAACGATACACTAAATCTGATACATAAACAACAATCCAAATCAAATAATGTATACATAAATAATGACAGATCGGTTACTGGTGAATCCCTTCCTACATAATGTATACAAAAAAAGGAAAAAAAGCAAACGAATAAGAATTTCTAACCTCCTTCTTGAAGTAAAATGTGCAGGCACTGTCAAATTCCAAGACTTGATGAGATAATCTGCAAATGGACAAAATCGAATTTAAAAACATACTATTACTTAAAACTTTAAACGGACAAAAATCGGAAGATATCAACCAGAAAAGAAAAATACATGCAAATATCAAACCTAATTGATATATTTAGGCAAACCTAAATATATATACACAAGAACACAAACCTAATTTATGTTAAAAAAATGCAGATTTATGTAAATATATATACATGCATATTTAAAACAACTCAAGAAAAAATATAAAATTAGAGTACAAACCTTATTTGGCTCAATGAATTTCAAAACCTGTTCAAAAAGGAAAAAACCCATTAAAATTTATGAACAAATCCTAATTGAACAAATGTAACCTAATCGAACATACAAACCTAAATGAACAAACACACCTGTTCAGAAATTCGGGTTTCTCGTAGATGGATTTTAATTAACTGATGGTGTTCTTTAATTTGGGGTTTAATTAAAACCTATGTACTTATTATAATCTGATATGGTGTGTGTGTGAGATAGAGAGAGATGGAAGAGAGAGAGGGAGAGAAGCAGAGAGATGGAAGAGAGAGGGAAAGAGAACTAGAGAGAGTGAGCTCAGAGAGAGAGAGCAGAGAGAGTAAGAGTAAGAGAGAGAGCAGAGAGAGAGTGAGAGAGAGACAGGAAAAATAATTAGGGGGGAGAAACGGGTTTTTTTTGGTTAAGGGGGGGAATATTTGGGGAATAAGGGGGGAAAGTTTCCGCGTTTTTTTTATTTTTTTTAAGTTAACCATCGACAACGGTTGTAAAATACAACCGATGTCTATAAAACAAAGACATCGGTTATATAGAAAACCGATGTCTAACTAACGTTTTTTATTTTTGAAAAATAAGTATAGACATCAGTTATTTTCTGGACCGATGTCTAAAACAATAAGTAACATCGGTTTTAAAATAACCGATGTCTAAATGAACTTTAACATCGGTCGTCTGAGCAACCGATGTCTAAGGACCGATGTCTATTGACCGATGTCTAAGGACCGATGTCTATTGACAGGATTATATTTTATGTCAAAACATTACATAACTGTAATATTTTATCAAAATTAAAAATTTTTGTTTATAGCCCAAAATACTCACATGTGTAAAACCTTTAAAAAATCTTGTCTAATGTAGTAGTTATTTCAATATTGTAGACACAATTCTTGGTGAAAATCCATCTAGAGGAGAATAGATAATTATAGTGCCACAAATAAAAATTTTAAATAATAATGTGATTAGTCAGATAGTAATAGTAATGTACGGACCTTAGAAGTAAAAGAAATTTCCCTGTCCTCAATAATTTCCTTCATGTACCTCATGACCACATAACCACATTCAACCCCACCAGGCTGTTTCGGGGATCCCTGTTTAGATAAAAAAAACTGGCTTTACAAACTGATTAAATCAAGATTACTGTCATACTATAAAAATTATAATATAAATTACTTACTACAAGATTCTTGATTTTAGGAGCTTTGTTACCCCTTCCTATTTGAGAATTAACTTGTTTTATTGTCCTGCATATTATAATGACACGGTGTCAAGAGTCATATTTCGAATACAAGAAATAAATGAAAACAACCTAAAAAATAAAAGGAATAATGTTACTCTGATAAAGCTTTTTCTAAATCATCAAAATGAGTTGGATGAGGCAAATGATTGAGAATGTAAATGTCGCCATCCCATATTACGACCAGAATCCAGTGACAACTGTATTATTATAAATTTACACAAGTCAGATATTTTAAAAAATAGCCTAAAAACCTAAAAGAAAATTAAATTAATAGATTACAATATGCATTTAAAAATACTTACTGATGATTATGTGACAGGAAGAATATGTGATTTTGATTACCCTCTTTCAACCGACTACCAACATTTCGTTGAAAATCAGCATTCAAATTAAAGTTGGCGCCAGGATCAAAAAATCCATACAGGACAACATCATCATTCTTGCGAACCCTCTTAATTGTACTATGCAAGTGCCTATACATATGTGGGAGAAATTAAAATTACTAGCAGACCAGTTGTGCGATAATTCAAACAGAACCTATAACCACGAAAATAAATTACTTACGCCATATACGCAGATATCGCAGCTTGTCCAATCATGTCAAACTCTAACAATGCTTTTAAATTCTCATGCAATATATATATTGTCTTCTCAACTCCAAACACATCGAAATCACATGGAATAGGGATCGATTCCCCGCTGGCTTTCATAAATGTCGTAACATGTTTGTACAATACCTTGTATTGGCGTGACACTTTCTTGCTGACCTTGACGTGAGTGAACTCTTGTTGAATTTTATGCACCTCACCCTTGTTCTTTGACTGCGACACATCTCTTTTCTTTTTCTACAAAAAATGAAAGAATATAAGTAGACATTTATTCACCTAATTAACCCCTATTTTTCAACTTTTATACAACTTTAGCAACCAACAAGCACATGTAAATACCACAATTGTCCGTAGGCTGATTAAATTTCGAGGCCATGCCAAGTGTGAACCAACGGCTTCACGAACATGTTCAATTTCACCAGGTATAGGCACGGGAACTAAAGCATCTGGTTGGATATGTCCATCAACCGACACACGAGCATGTCCAGGCTTCAGGGGCACTCCATGAATCGAAACATTCATTTCATCATCTTCGAAAACAGTACCAAAAGCAACCTTATTTTCGATGCTATCCACCGAAAGCTCATAAATTTGTGGACCCTATAATTGTAAGGAGTAAATTATATAATTACTCTACGATTTGAAGAACCGTATAATTACAATAATATTTGTGAAATATACCTTCATTTCTGATGGAGGGGGTTGATCATAAGCAATACAATCATCATTCACCAATATTTCTTTTGCTTTTGGTTCTCCTTCAACTGGTTGGCAACTTGCTCTCTCCGAAAAATTCGGAGACTGCTGATTAGATCCTGTAAACAATGACTTGAGCTCAGCCATTTCCCGCCTTGTTCTTACCAACTCCTCCTGTAGCACTCTATCACGGGCCAACAACTCCGCCTTGGTAATTGCAGGTTTTCTCTCTTTCGGCAGATTAAAGAACATTTTTGGGGTGACAAAACCTCCAACTCCTCGAACCCTGCCTGAATGCTCAGGAGTTCCGAGTGCCGTAGTCAACACATCATCAGTTCTAGATGGTACGAATTCACCCTTCTCCTTCTTTTCGAGTAATTCATCCTAATGCAGATATGAATACACATCAGATCTTAGGGACATATTATGAATAATGAAGGAATAAACAGATTTCTCATTATAATCTGTTTTTCTCGATTAAATGCAGTTTTTTTCATAATTTTTACTTACAATTCTGGCAAATACTGCTTCTTTATCTTCATCAAGTTCCTCATCATCTAGCTTTGACTTTCGAGCCTTTTTCCAAAATATTGCCCGATCTGGTTTCTCCTCGGGCTTTAGTTTGCCTTTCTTTATCTGTTTAAGATGAGAAAAAATTAAAAGGTGCTTTATTTATTGAAGATGAGAAAAAATTATAGCTAGGTTCTTACTTCATCCTCTTGTAAACCAATGTAACCCTTCCTTGACAAACGATGATGATATTTTCGATTACGCACTCTTTCGCTCTGCAGGGTGCGTAGTTTCTGCATCATACAACGAATAATTATATCCAAGTAAATATTCTAAATCCAAAAAGGGTACACTGGCAAAGAAAATGCATCCATACCAGCCACTTATCACCTGTCCTCTGCGCGATAAATCTCGTCCAAGCTTCTTGACCCACAAACCGATAATTTTTTGGAGGCCTCTTCAGTTTCTTCTTTTTTTCAGCATATGGCATCACGTGTTTAGTTGTTAAATCAGTTTTAAACTGTCTCCACTTCTCTCCTGCAGACTTAAGCACCATAGCCTCACTTTCCGGAGCAACTTTAAATGTACCCTATGGACAATAAAATACACAAGTTTATAAGGCTTAGATAGTAGTACTAAAAATAAGTTGTGTGTGTCAACTATAATTTAATACCTTAATATCAAGCCATAATTTATCTTTCAATTCCCGATCCACATTTGGCCAGCTGTCAATGTCGATAGGAATCATAGTTCTTGCCAGGTGCCCTATGTAGGACTGTAAGGTACACCTAGTATCTCCGACAGGAACTCCAAACTCATTGTATCTGATTTTAAATCTCTTGCCCTGGGCCTTCCTTACCAATACTTTTTTAAGAGAGGAAACACCTCGTGCAGCTCCCAACCTTCTTTTCGCAGAATTAGAATTAGTTGTTGTTTCTTGTTTAGACTGTTGCTTTTCAGTTTGAGGTTCACTTGGTGCTTGTCCATCCTGATCACAGTGCTCTTCAACCTCCTGATCACAATGTTCTTCGACCTCTTTAACTTTTTTAGATTTGCTTTTGTTGGTTCTCTTTTTCTTTGCCATTTTTGTCCTTCACTCTGAATAATAAAACAAGAAATAATTAGTCACTGAATAAATGAAACTCTACATGAATTAAAATACATTCAAAATTACATATGCATGAATAAAAATGCATTCAAAATTACAACTGGAAAATTTCAAAACAAATACAAAAACAAAATACAAAAAAATTATAAAAGAAAAATTACAAAAGAAAAATGCATTAGTCACTATAATTCATTTACTCAAAAAAATTACAAAGGAAAATTAAATATGCTGATTAAATTATAACAAGCAAAAAGTACAGAGAGCTAAATTAACAGGATCATTTTTTAACCCAAATTCCCTCAACATTAGGCCTAATACTATGCGCAACGTCTTCATTGGTCACATCAGAAGCAGGGATGTTAGAGCAGAATGGAGGATGTTCCATGATCGTGTCACCCAAATCATCATCGTTATACAACTCTTGATAGTCTCTAGTTGTGGAAGTTAACACGATCGGCCAAGTAGGATCAACCAGATCTTTAATGTAAAACACCTGGTTGACTTGGTCAACAGAGACATATTTATCCTTCTTATGGCCTTGTCGATTGAAATCCACAAGTGTGAAGCCAAGATCGTCGATCTTTAAGCCTTTATCATTCTCTGCCCATTTACACAAGAAGAGTGGAGCTTTGAACTCATGGTAATCCAACTCCCATACTTCCAAGATTATGCCATAAAAGGTCATATCACTCTCAATGGGGTTTAAATCTTTCGCACTGGACACCTGGACTGCCTTAGCAACCACAGAAACTCCACTATTTTGAACAACTCGCGCATCATCTCGGTCTTTCGTAAAGTATCGGACTCCATTGACTGAAAAACCTTGATAAGTTAAAACAGAAAATGATGGTTTTCCAGCGAGCCATCGTATCGTCTCTGAAACAGCATCGGGATTTCCCTTCATTTCACTACTTACCTATACATAATATTATATAATAAAAATATCCATCAGTTGCAAACTACAACTAACAACTATTTAAGTAGACAATACAGAAAACCTACTTTTTTTTCAAACCAATCGGCAAATAGCCGATTGTGCTCTCCCAAGAGCCAATGAACACTTTTTTTTCCCTCGGTAAATTTCATCCAAATACTCCTTGTGCATTCTGAGAATATGCATAAATATTAGAAATAACCCACAAAAATTACATCTTCAAACAAATAGGACAAGTTAATAAAATAAACGTACACGATATAGGAATACACTTCATCATTGTTTTGAAGGACATGCAGATGAGCCTCATCTCGCTCTTTTTCTTCCACGACCTTTATTATCGCGGCAGATAATGGACCAGATTGCTTGCCTTGCTCAACTGGAATGCCGACAGTTGTACAAGTCTGGCTCATAAATTCTGTGCAGAATTCTACTGATTCTTCTTTAAGGTAGCTTTCTGCCATACAACCTTCAGGATAATATCGGTTTCGTACGTAGCTCTTTAGCACTTTATTGAATCGTTCGAAGGCATACATCCATCTATAAAATACCGGTCCACATAAACGCACTTCTAGGACCAAGTGGACAATAAGATGTAACATTACATCAAAAAATGATGAAGGGAATATTTTTTCTAGATCGCATAAGGTTATTATTACATCTGACTGCAATTTATCGAGTTTCGAGACATCGACAACTTTGCTGCATAAAGCATTAAAAAAAAAGCACAGTCGTATGATTGTGACCCTAACATTTTTTGGGAGAACGGATCGAATGGCAACAGGGAGGAGTTGTTGGAGAAGGATATGGCAGTCATGGGACTTAAGCCCGTATATCTTCAAATCAGACATGGATACACAATTTTTTATGTTTGATCCATGTCCAGAAGGAAGTTTCATAGACAAGAATGAGTTCAACACTTTCTTTTTTTCAACCTTCGACAAAGTAAAAGGGGAAGGAGGCAGATAGGTCTTCTTTTCTCCTACTTGAGGAGCTAAATCATGTCTAACACCCATATCAATCATATCACGACGTGCCGCCTCACTATCTTTTGACTTTCACATATTTAATAACGTCCCAAGCAGATTATCACACACATTTTTCTCGATGTGCATAACATCGAGACAGTGGCGAACATGATGATATTTCCAATATTCTAACTCAAAGAAAACAGATTTTTTCTTCCATGGACATTCCACCTTCTTCGACTTCTTCACCTCTTTTTCAAAACAAAAATCAATTCGTTCCTGACGCGCTAACACTTCTTCTCCGAAAAGGGGTTGACATGCGTTCCCCAACTCTTGTTGTCCGTTAAAGGCCGCCTTCTGCCTCCTATAAGGGTGCTGCCTAGGCAAATAACGGCGATGACCTTGGAAGCACATCTTCCTACTGTGACTTAAATATTTAGCCACAGTATCGTCACCACAAATTGGACAACTCTTATAACCCTTATTCACGCAGCCTGACAAGTTTCCATATGCTGGAAAATCATTTATAGTCCACAATAAAATTGCTTTTAGAGTGAAATATGATTTACTATAGGCGTCATAAACGTTTGGTTCACCTTCTTCCCAAAGTTTTTTCAGATCATCAATCAACGGTTGTAAATAAACGTCGATGTTATTTCCCGGCTCATGTGGACCAGGAACTAAAACTGACAACATCATGAACTTCCTTTTCATGCATAACCACGGAGGAAGATTGTACGTTACCAACACTACTGGCCAGCATGTATATCGATTGACTAACCCATTAGTATGCGGGTTGATACCATCCGCTGATAAAGCCAACCTAATATTCCTAGATTCACTACCAAAGGCAGGCCACCGGTAATCGATATTCCTCCAAGAAGGAGAGTCGGCCGGATGTCACATCTTGTCATCATTTATTCGCTGATTTGCATGCCAAGTCATGAGTTCAGCAGTAGAGGGAGATTTAAATAACCGTTTAAATCTTGGAATTATAGGAAAATACCACATGACCTTGGCTGGAACATTGACCCTAAGTTGGCCATTCTTCCGTACTTTCCAACGTGACAGCTTGCAATGAGGACACTGAGAAGCATCAGAATGTATGCCCCTATACAGTATACAATCATTGGGACACGAATGAATTTTTATATACACTAGACCTAAATCGGATAAAGTTTTCTTCGCTTCATATGCGTTAGGAGGCAACACATTATCTTTGGGAAGGATCGAGCCAACTGAAGAGAGCAGCTCAGTAAAGGCAGTGTCGCTAATACCAAACCTAGCTTTCCAATTGTGCAATTTTAACATTGACTCTAACTTTGTGCACTCGCTACCCTCAAACAACGGTTGTTCCGCATCAACAACAAACCTCTGAAAATCATATGAATCCTTATCGTAATTACCCGAATTAAAAGCCGCTTCACAAACTTCAACAGTTTCTGATGCAACAAAGTGCTCTATAGGTTGGTCTGAAGCAGGACGTGTACTACCTATAGAAGACCAAGTACTCCTAGTAGATTTTTCTTCATGCCAAATCCAATCAACATACCCCAAACTAAAACCATGATCGTAGATATGTCCCCTTATGATTTTGGTTGAGAATTTTTTAAAATTCACACATCGACCACATGGACAAGGAATTCTTTTAGGATCTTTACAATTTTCTTCAGCGAAAATTAAGAATTCTTCGACGCCAATTTCAAATTCTAAAGAATCCCTATCTTTCGATATCCACGACTTATCCATAAATGAAAATGTATGACCAGCAATCTAGCAACCTAACCACCAGATGGTCATTTCAACATCAAAGCGCGAATTAATCAATACAAGTGCACATATTCAAGTGCATATAAACAAAACCAAGAAAGTCAACATTGTTTAACTAGCATAATCAATACAAGTGCACATATTCAAGCGCGAATTAATAACAAACATGCCCTTAAAAAATTGAAAGATTTTACACAAATGACAACTAGTACATTCATGGCATCTCATCTATTAAAAGAGAACGATACACTAAATCTGATACATAAACAACAATCCAAATCAAATAATGTATACATAAATAATGACAGATCGGTTACTGGTGAATCCCTTCCTACATAATGTATACAAAAAAAAGAAAAAAGCAAACGAATAAGAATTTCTAACCTCCTTCTTGAAGTAAAATGTGCAGGCACTGTCAAATTCCAAGACTTGATGAGATAATCTGCAAATGGACAAAATCGAATTTAAAAACATACTATTACTTAAAACTTTAAACGGACAAAAATCGGAAGATATCAACCAGAAAAGAAAAATACATGCAAATATCAAACCTAATTGATATATTTAGGCAAACCTAAATATATATACACAAGAACACAAACCTAATTTATGTTAAAAAAATGCAGATTTATGTAAATATATATACATGCATATTTAAAACAACTCAAGAAAAAATATAAAATTAGAGTACAAACCTTATTTGGCTCAATGAATTTCAAAACCTGTTCAAAAAGGAAAAAACCCATTAAAATTTATGAACAAACCCTAATTGAACAAATGTAACCTAATCGAACATACAAACCTAAATGAACAAACACACCTGTTCAGAAATTCGGGTTTCTCGTAGATGGATTTTAATTAACTGATGGTGTTCTTTAATTTGGGGTTTAATTAAAACCTATGTACTTATTATAATCTGATATGGTGTGTGTGTGAGATAGAGAGAGATGGAAGAGAGAGAGGGAGAGAAGCAGAGAGATGGAAGAGAGAGGGAAAGAGAACTAGAGAGAGTGAGCTCAGAGAGAGAGAGCAGAGAGAGTAAGAGTAAGAGAGAGAGCAGAGAGAGAGTGAGAGAGAGACAGGAAAAATAATTAGGGGGGAGAAACGGGTTTTTTTGGTTAAGGGGGGGAGTATTTGGGGAATAAGGGGGGAAAGTTTCCGCGTTTTTTTTATTTTTTTTAAGTTAACCATCGACAACGGTTGTAAAATACAACCGATGTCTATAAAACAAAGACATCGGTTATATAGAAAACCGATGTCTAACTAACGTTTTTTATTTTTGAAAAATAAGTATAGACATCAGTTATTTTCTGGACCGATGTCTAAAACAATAAGTAACATCGGTTTTAAAATAACCGATGTCTAAATGAACTTTAACATCGGTCGTCTGAGCAACCGATGTCTAAGGACCGATGTCTATTGACCGATGTCTAAGGACCGATGTCTATTGACAGAATTATATTTTATGTCAAAACATTACATAACTGTAATATTTTATCAAAATTAAAAATTTTTGTTTATAGCCCAAAATACTCACATGTGTAAAACCTTTAAAAAATCTTGTCTAATGTAGTAGTTATTTCAATATTGTAGACACAATTCTTGGTGAAAATCCATCTAGAGGAGAATAGATAATTATAGTGCCACAAATAAAAATTTTAAATAATAATGTGATTAGTCAGATAGTAATAGTAATGAATATTGCTTACTCTATTGTTGTTGTTCCCTACATTTAGTAAGCAATATAGTTACCCTAATATGGTTCTTTAGGCTTCTTTTGGTATTACTGTTGCAGACAGGTACAACACTTTTTGCTCAAAAGTTATGACAGGTGTTTGGTAACTTCTAAAAGCCCATGTATGGAAAAGTGCTTTTGGTTAAAAAGTATGTCACCCATACTTTTGGAAAAAGCTGTTTCACTTTCACCATCTTACCTTCTCAAATATATTATTTTTATATATTATATATCAAAATATGCATAAATTAAAAAAATTACCAAACAATCATCTAATTTTTACATCACTTTATTCACCAGCACTTTCTTTCACAGCACAACAGTTTTAACCAGCACTCCCAAAAGAAACCTCTACTAAGGAAACTTATTCTTATGGAATTAAATGATGTAAATAAATTATTGTTTGCCCCATTAGGGATGAACTTGGGATTTAAATATAATCTAATAGGTATGGAAGGGGGTTTTATTTTTTTAACTACCTGATGAAATTTAACCATTCTCTTTAATGTGAATTATTTTCTCAAACTCTTTGTGTGTCATATAAACGAAACTTGATTTAGTATGCATTATCCATCTACAAATAATAAGGTGGTCGCCCTAATTGTCATTTTGAGGTAAAAAATGGTCCCAAAAACGGTTTGGTGAACCCTGTTAAAAATTGTTAAATTATGGTATACTTTTAAATATAAAGATATAAAAGAAAAAAATGTCAAAAACATAATATTAAGTGGTGTTTCAGCGCTCCTAAATATTACACCAAAACAAGCTCAAAATAAAAAAAATCATAACTTACCTGAAGTAACATGATAGCCTTCAAAAAATAATAAAATGAAACAAAACGCTACATCGCGTAGAGTTTTGGGTTATTTTTGAAACATTAAACGATATTGGGCCATAATTTTTAGAAGTGACATTTTTGCCATTTTATATCCCAAAGTGACATTTTGGTCCATTTCTCGAAAAAATATTAGTTTAAAATCGAGTGAAATTATTTAAATTTAGGAGTGCCAAATAAATTCATTAGCAGAAAAATTCCATCCAGTTTTTGGGGATAAAATTGGAGCCAACAAATATGGTCCAATTTAAAAAAATATAACAAATACAAAGTATTAATTTGCTACTCTTATATGTTAGAATTTACTGGGGCACGTAAATTGGACACGACTTGGTAGAATTTAGGTGAGGTTGAGGTTGGTTTTGTGTAGTTGTATTCAAGCCTTTATATGTGTGAACAATTGGACCAAGCACAATTTGAAAAGCAGACTCAAATATTGTAAGTGATAATTCATATCAAAATTGTTTTATTTTGAAAATCTTGTCAAAGTCTACCGAGTAAATATACTTAAATACAAGACAAACCTTAAGAAATGAGAATATACTAAAATAGAAGATAAACCATAAGAAATGAGAATATGTTCCCATTGTGTAGTTGTATAAATATTGTAAGTGATAATTCATATCAAAATTTATTTTATTTTGAAAATCTTGTCAAAGTCTACCTTTTTTTTTGCCAAATTTAAAGCAGATTTCACTAATGACTTGAAAGAGATTGAATCGGGACAAACCTCATGCAACCAGGTTAAAAAACAAATAGAGTTAAATAATTAGCCGTTTTCTTTCCGGATTGCTTAACAAACTGAATACAAATATTTCGAAAATTAAAAATGAAGGTAATGGTTTCCCGGACAATCCAGCAAGCATCTCCCCCAAAACAATAGCTTCACAATTGACCCTCACATTAATTCGATTGATATTGCAATATTCAGAGGACTCAGTTGCAACAACTGAGTTTAGAGACCTCATGTTATGAACAAATATTTTTTGTGAGAGTTGAGCACATGTGATTTTCACCACCATTCCAAACGTACCCCAGCTATCTACCTGCCAGACACCAGCTATATAGTTGCCGAAAGTGTTGTTGATGCGAGATATCCAGATCTCCTAATACACCATACAATTCATTTTCAACACAACCACCACATCGCACAAAAGCGAGACAAGTCTACCTCCTTGAGTATACTAAAATAGAAGGCAAATCCTGATAAATAAGAATGTACTAAAATAGAAGGCAAACCCTGAGAAATGAGAATCTATTCCCCTGCCTACTAAAATAAATCTTGGTAATTTACATAACAAATTATCAACTCTTGTCCAGTGGGGTGTTAAAAAATCATTCACTGATGTTGTGTTACAATAAAAATGTATACATATGGTATGGAGGGGAGATGACTATATTTTTATAGCGGTTAAAGTAATTTTTTAATGTATATGTTGTAAATAAAAAGCTTGTGTTCAAAAGTAGGTAGAGATAATTTATTCATACAATTATATTATTTTGTCATTTTAGTTGACACAAATTATTACATCCTAATTTTTTACTTTTTATTTGTAAATTTTGTATATAATGCACCCTAGCTTGCTACCACAATGGCACATATAATTCTCAACATCTTGAGTTCTTCCACCGTCATGAACTTAGCATGAAAAAAATAATAGTCAAAATGAGTTTCTAATACTTCTTCAATTATAAAAATATCCCATTACCAACTTGGTATAAAATTCTAAACGTTCAAAAAATTTGCACAACATTTCTTCAATATCAAGGTGATAAAAATATTTGACCAGGCATGCTTTATATTTGTTCCCACGTACATATTATATAACCCAACTTTTTAACATCATCAAATTAAATGATATTTATTTTTGCTTATAGAAGTGGGTGAATCTATTTCACTAGTTGATTATAAATTGTAAAATTGTACTCACCTTAAATTAATTCATCTTGAAAATATAGATATTCCGCTAGTTAAGAAATTAACAACAAAAAAATAATTAAGGAAATCACAATTCACCCACCATATATATGTGAAGTTTGAGAATTGTCAACAAAAACCATGGAAATACTAATGATCTATATAGTATTAATGATTCATGAAATAAAAAAAGAATCTTATGAAATCTTTTCATATCTTGTTTTTAATTTAAGGGGAAGCTTAAATGAATTCTTCACTCTGATGAGCTTTCCAACATCAACTAGTTGTTTAAGCTTACGAAGCAGGGTCTTTCTAAAATTAGTTGGAAGTTGATCGTAATTGTTTTCTACAAATTTGGCTATTGCTATGCAGCTTGAACCCTTTCTGCTCCCCAGAGTTGAGACTGCATGATTTATTATCTACATTTAAAAGAAAAGACCTTGAATACAATTTGTATCTCACAACTGTATGTAACTATTATTCAAACATCATTTACAAAATAAATATAATATACCTGTTCGTAAGTAGGATTAGAAGGAGGTGGAATATAAGTATTTGGTTCAGCATTCATCATTAGAACCATGCTTTGATGTGCACTCAGTTGGATGTTAAACTCTAAGCCCTGTAAATGCTTCAACTTTAAATCTTAACTTTTATTTGAAACCTCAAGCTTGAAAATTAACACAATCCCTCAACTTGAAACCCTTTTGCTCCACACCCTAGTTCAAGGTCTTCTTAGTTGAAGTGAGAGAAGGGGAATGATTTTATACTTGATTTGGAAGATGCTAAATTTCTCAAAAAGAAACAATATATTTCTTTGTCTCTGGCGCCTATCTTTGCCGCTCATTATTTTTCACCTAAATTTTAAAATATGGGTAAGGCGGCTACCTTTGGGGCTCAATATTTTAGCTAAATTTCACTGCCTCTCACTTTAATATTTTCACTTCACTTAAATTTTATTGAGTGCTCGTTGAAATCCAAGTAACCAGGTCATCTCATAAGCTAGATTTTTGAAATAATTATTTATTATTTACTAATTTGTTAAACTTGAAATTTTACAAAAAAATTACATATACAAAAAGTACCAAGAGTTACTTGTATTTCAAATTAATAAGCTACTAAAATGAAAATAAAATCAACTCCAAATTTATTATATTCTGTGTCAAAAAAATCATATAATTATAATCTTTTATCAAAAATATAAATGTTTATTTTTAACCGAAAATACTTGAATGTGTAAAACCTTTAAAAAATGATGTCCCGTAGCTGTTTCAACATTCTAGAGGCAAATTCTTGGTAAAAATTTATATATATTAGAATAGACAGGTATGGTGCTAGAAATTAAAAAACTTAAATAAGGATGCGATTAATCACATAATAATAATAAGAATTTTTATTTAGGGCGATGTTGTTCCCTAGATTAGATTTAGTAAGCAATATAGTTACCCTATTGTGGTTCCCTAGATTTAATCTATAAAGGAAACCTATTTTTTAGAATTCAATGATGTAAATAACTTGGCATTTACCTCAAATTAGGGAAATGAAAATTAACTTAATTTATCGTTATTAGAGGGATTTAAATATAATCTAATAGATATCGAGGGGAGTTTTTAACCAAGGTGTTGTATTTTCTTGTGATTAAAATCAAACATTCTCATTAAAGTAAATTATTTTCTCAAACTCTTTGTGTGTTATGACATTTTCATTGTTTAAAGATTCAATTTTATTTTATATTAGAAATAAAGATATTTCAAAAAAATAATTTAGTAACGTGGAGTGCTTTAAAATATAGAAAAAATTACTATATATTTGTAACTATACAATCACTTGTACCTAAAAGTTTAAACTCATTTTATTTTTTGATAAATTGGACATAATATGAGTATATGAACTAAATTTAATTTATTATACGTCATTCATCTAAAAACTGGGTCACACCATGTGGCACCTGTGGATCAATATTCCGAGGTGGTAAATTATGACATGTCATATTATGACGTGTTAAAATTTTACGTGGCAGATCAAGTGACATTCCAAGTCACACAATTGACTTATTTTATTGGAGTATGCTCCTGATGCACTGATTTGTATCGTTGTAGTTGATGACAAAAAGCATTGCATTAGGAGTCAAATCCAACGTTCGCCGCTGATGTAATGCCCATTTTCTGTTGCAAAATTCAAAAGCAGGCTGCAATGGTTTTTTGGCCTATTGCCATATTAATAAAGTATTGCATTTGAGCATTTTGGGCGTAGTTCCAGAAGCACGAATCTGCCCTATTTCTTCTTTGAATAGGAATCTGTTTAATCAGCTGTCCGTCTCTTTCATTACCAAGATCATTTATGATATCATTATCCCACCTGTTTTGAGCCACATTATTTAGACCACTAACTTTACTATCTTTCAATTTTAGTGAAAAATACCATTTCATTGGCATGATAACCATGGTATTTTCCAAATGTTTGTTCCGTTATCATCTCCAATCCTTCTCCCACATCCTCTTTTAACCAAATATTGAGTTACCAGAATACTATGCCACATGTAACAAAGGTTGGCCCAAGATGTGCTGTCAAAAAATCTCCATCAGGAAAATACTGTGCCTCGATTATCATTATTCACTAGCCTCCTTCCTTGTTTAGCGAGCATAGCCAAGTTAAGATTTTTTAACTTTTCGACCCCAAGCCTCATCCTTTTTTAACATTGCATAATTTGGAGATGAGCATTAGTATAACTAGCAAGTTGATAAAATATACGTGCTCCACGAAGAACATTTATTGAAGATTACCTTCCAGAATTAGGAGCAATAAGTATTTCTCTATTCGTAACCTAAATCATCTGCATAAGTTCCTTGAATTGGCCATCAGAGAAAGAGTTGACTGATGTTTCACTTGAAGATCTGAAGTCTTGGAGAAAGACTAAGAGTTCTTGTCAAGAATAACACTATTAGCTTGAGATTTACCTTTATTTTGTTGATTTCTAGGTTTAGATTTGGGTTTACCAAATATTTTGGGCCATTCAAGGTAGTTATAAAGGCAGAAATATTTATCATGAAGGTGTCCTGTCATTTGACAAAATTCACAGAAGGGAGTGGTTGAAGTGTCACGGACACTATTTTTCTTCTTCATAGATTGAAGTGTCTGTTACCATATTCATTGTCTTAAATGACATAGCAGATGACCCAACAAGCACATTAGAATACATGTTTTCTCTTTGATATTCTTCATTTGATATGCTTCCCTTTAGGATGAATGAGGTATTATCATGAGAAGATGACCTCGAGTGACTGTAAAGAATCGTTTAATCCCATAAGAAATTCAGAGAGAAGACTTTTTCTTATGTACAAGTTCGATTTGTTATTGACTTCACATATACACTTATTGCAGCTATAGTAAGGCAACTCAGAAATTTACTCGGGTTTATCATTAAGAGCCCTAAATTTAGTGGAATGGAAATAAACATTGATCTCTGACTAAGATAAGCAATTTCACATTTGACAATAAAGACCTTAGGTATATTCGTATGAGCAAATCATGTAGCTAAATCATTCCATATATCACCAGCAGTGTTCATAAATATTATACTTTGACAAATATCAGGAGATACAATGTTTAAGATCGATGGGATGATAATATCGCTACATGATGCCAGTAAACAAGTAAAGCAGATGGAGAAGCATTTTGCAAATAAGTTCCAACAACACTAACACTGGTGTTGGTTTTAACTCTATGGCAACACCCTCAAGTCAATAGCAACACAATATTGATGTTGATTTAATTGTTATTGCAACATCTTTCTCTATTTATGGCAACACTACTCGATTAACATTTCTTATTTTGCCAACACCTCATCACGTTATAGCTACACCAATTGAATTATTTTTGCCAACACTTTATAAGGCAAAGGCAACATTTTTAGTGGTAATTTTTGAATAGCTTGTTACTTAAAAAGACCTCCCTGTTTTAATCAATTTCATCCAAAGAAATCAAAATAATACACAAACCAATTCCAACTAAGATATGCAATGTCAAATTAATTCGAATATAAACTTTAAACTCATACTTGAATAAACTTTAAAGTCATACAATTTCAACTATTATGACAAAACATAGATACATGGATAAGATTACTTGTTTCGGTCAAAATCTAACAAAACATGATAAGTATAATAGTTATAACTTGATCACAAAAATAATAAAATATTACGATATAACTAAGAGATGCAGAAGTATCAACGCCGTGCTTTCCTTGCTCCACTTGCACCACCAGTTCCAGATTTCACATGTGCTGTCCCATTCTCTTCGATCCACCCCTTAAATACACAACGAAATTCCCATTCACCAAGAAAACTATAAGGCCTACAAATTTTAGTGGCCATCTTAAGATCATTAAATGCAAATTTTTGAAGCCGAGAAGTAATTTTAAGTTCCTCTTCAAGTTTGGAAGTGGATGTATTACTTTCTGCAGTACTAGTTTTAGTTGATGAGATTGCGATAGTTTGGTCTTTCTTACTGTTGGCATATATGCTCTCTGCAGCAGCACAAAACAATTCTGACAGGATTAATATATGCTAATATATTAACAAACTATAAGCAAGATATTAAATCAAATCATTCTGCTGTAGAAGCATATAAAAACCCAAGGAACAGAAGACTAACAGTTCAAACGTATATAACAAAAAGATCACTGATGTATAAAAAACTAGTTGGGAAATAATTATTAATAAGATGACACCAGTGCGATTAAAAATTTTATATAAAAACCTGAATATCTAAAGCAGGCCTCCCATAACCACGACTGCTCAAACAACTTTTAGCTATCATTAGAAGGATATAAAATTAGGAACCAGTGTTGACACTAATTCAATGTAGCTCAGCTTGTACAGGGCAAAAAAACAAACAAATATCAACTAACCTTTGATGTGGAGAACTGCAACCCTAGAGCAAAAAGAAGAAAAATAACACCAAATTATGTCACTGTCTCGACCTAAAAGGATAGAATCGAATTACTATGACTGATGCAGAAAAAGAATAAAATATACAAATATATGGAAAAATACAATAAAAGAAGAAATTGGGCAGACCATAGAGAATTTGCTAATACAAGGATTTCCAAAGCACGGTATTGAACAAATAAATTGTAGCCCATACGAAAGATATTATCAACAGACAAGCTATCAAATATGTCTGTGTATGGAATGACGCGGTGGGGAATATAACACGGGTAGACTCCAGGTAAACTAAATAAATACAACAATCTCTCTCCTGTAAATAACCTGAAATATTTTATGAAAAATATAAATGGGAGGTGTGCTCACTTTGTTCGATTCAATTTAGTTTATTCCCTAGGCATTGATGCTTTTAACCATGAACGAATATGTGATTTATCATCATAATCTCATCCACAACTGAAGTGGTGTTTTCTAGTTTACCCTCATACATTTTGAAGTGAACCTTTATATGTTCCCGCTTCCGAGATAAGTCAATTTGCACATCATATATCTAATTCATCAGTAGTACTTTAATAATATTGAACGACTCCTTGCAAGGTGAACTTGTGATCATAAATAAGCAAACGACTCCAAGCACAGTTTCACACAATTAGCAAACTGCTTGCGGATAAAATAATTAAGAAGGTGCTTCATACACAAAAATGAACAAGTTCATAAGCATGATATCATCATTTACCCAATATTTTATAAATTATTTGAACTCCTAACCAATAAGCTCAAGTGCTTTAGCAAATAAAATACAAGTAGTACAATTTTTGGCTCCACCTCATTTACCAGGTAGATGGTTTTATATCTTTGGCTCTACAACACCCTAACACCTCAACATCGCCTAAATCTATTTACAACAACTATGTAAAAACTTTTTACAACTAAATATAATTGGAGCCTGGATTCCTTACGTGCTTCAAGGGAACCAAAGAGTTTGAATGAAAACAAACTTGAACCAGTAAATTCCAAACCTGTTAGAGTAGGAATGTGTTTGTTTTTATCTCACAAGTGTATCAAACTAGTTTATAAGCAATAACAACATATAACTTTTATGAATTAGGACATGCCTACTTTCATTTTTATATGGGGCAAAATGTTGGATTTCATCATACCCTACTAAAAATCCTCTACACAAACGAAGAATATTACATAATGCTACGACAACAACAAAAAACATCGACAATTATGACCCCTAGCATTTAGAAGAAAATGTACTATTTAGGTAAGCGCTTGTAGTTACTCGTGATACAAATTGTTGGTTATCCATTTATTTCGGCACGTGCAACTCACCACCATATTCTACATGTACAATCCAGACAAAAATTCTTTATCTGGTTTCTAACTATTTAACACCATCCAAATAAATCACCTACAGTATTATAGAAAATCAACTACATAAATCCATATCATATTCCCACACTACCACTCCCTCAAACTCAAGTTCCGCTTCACTAAACTTAGCTCAACTTAGTTCAATTCCAATAACTACAACATTTCTCGAGACAAACAAAAAGCGCAAACCAACACTAAACTCTTATCACAACATAAATACATAATATTACATGAACTCGACAAAAATGACTCACGTCCTGAGCCATTTGAGTAACAATATCCGCAAAATCCGAAACAACGCCTTCATCATCCTCCCTATCGGAAAACTCAACCGAATCAATCGCGATTTGCACCTCTGAAACGACAAGTCACCGCGAACCTACATAAACACAAAACATGAAATCACACCATAAATTCAATAAATTCATCAAATTCAACAAAAAAAAAGCACTCGAAACATCGAAACAATCGCATACAATAGACCAATAAAGCTCGTAGAAAAATCTAACAATCGGAACCGATATAAATAGGGCACAAATATAAACCCCCCAAAATTAGGATTTGAAATCCCCATAATTAACAAATTAAAATTAGAATTTGTAAACAAATAATAAAAAAATGCCCCAAAATTAAGGATTATAAACCCCAGATTAATAAATTAAATTAAGTTTGTACCCGTAATAACACCTAAGTGGAGGTTTGAAACATAGCTGAAATGATGAAATAGAGTTTTGGCTTATTTTTGAAACATTAAACGATATTGGGCCATAATTTTCAGAAGTGACATTTTTGCCATTTTATATCCCAAAGTGACATTTTGATCCATTTCTCGAAAAAATATTAGTTTAAAATCGAGTGAAATTATTTAAATTTAGGAGTGCCAATAAATTCATTAGCAGAAAAATTCCATCCAGTTTTCGGGAAAAAAATAAATATAATATACCTGTTCGTAAGTAGAATTAGAATGAGGTGGAATATAAGTATTTGGTTCAGCATTCATCATTAGAACCATGTTTTGATGTGCACTCAGTTGGATGTTAAACTCTAAGCCCCTGTAAATGCTTCAACTTTAAATCTTAACTTTTATTTGAAACCTCAAGCTTGAAAATTAACACAATCCCTCAACTTGAAACCCTTTTGCTCCACACCCTAGTTCAAGGTCTTCTTAGTTGAAGTGAGACAAGGGGAATGATTTTATACTTGATTTGGAAGATGCTAAATTTCTCAAAAAGAAACAATATATTTCTTTGTCCCTGGCGCCTATCTTTGCCGCTCATTATTTTCACCTAAATTTCAAAATATGGGTAAGGCGACTACCTTTGGGGCTCAATATTTTAGCTAAATTTCACTGCCTCTCACTTTAATATTTTCACTTCACTTAAATTTCATTGAGTGCTCGTTGAAATCCAAGTAACCAGGTCATCTCATAAGCTAGATTTTTGAAATAATTATTTATTATTTACTAATTTGTTAAACTTGAAATTTTACAAAAAAATTACATATACAAAAAGTACCAAGAGTTACTTGTATTTCAAATTAATAAGCTACTAAAATGAAAATAAAATCAACTCCAAATTTATTATATTCTGTGTCAAAAAAATCATATAATTATAATCTTTTATCAAAATATAAATATTTATTTTAACCGAAATACTTGAATGTGTAAAACCTTTAAAAAATGATGTCCCTTACTGTTTCAACATTCTAGAGGCAAATTCTTGGTAAAAATTTATATATATTAGAATAGACAGGTATGGTGCTAGAAATTAAAAAACTTAAATAAGGATGCGATTAATCATATAATAATAATGAGAATTTTTATTTAGCTGCGATGTTGTTCCCTAGATTAGATTTAGTAAGCAATATAGTTACCCTATTGTGGTTCCCTAGATTTAATCTATAAAGGAAACCTAGTTTTTAGAATTCAATTATGTAAATAACTTGGCATTTGCCTCAAATTAGGGAAATGAATATTAACTTAATTTATTGTTATTAGAGGGATTTAAATATAATCTAATAGATATCGAGGGGAGTTTTTAACCAATGTGTTGTATTTTCTTGTGATTAAAATCAAACATTCTCATTAAAGTGAATTATTTTCTCAACCTCTTTGTGTGTTATGACATTTTCATTGTTTAAAGATTCAATTTTATTTTATATTAGAAATAAAGATATTTCAAAAAATAATTTAGTAACGTGGAGTGCTTTAAAATATAGAAAAATATTACTATATATTTGTAACTATACAATCACTTGTACCTAAAAGTTTAAACTCGTTTTATTTTTTGATAAATTGAACATAATATCAGTATATGAACTAAATTTAATTTAATATACGTCATTCATCTAAAAACTGGGCCACACCTGTGGATCAATATTCCGAGGTGGTAAATGATGACATGTCATATTATGACGTGTTAAAATTTTACGTGGCAGATGACCTGACATTCCAAGTCACACAATTGACTTATTTTATTGGAGTATGCTCCTGATGCACTGATTTGTATCGTTGTAGTTGATGACAAAAAGCATTGCATTAGGAGTAAAATCCAACATTCGCCTGCTGATGTAATGCCATTTTCTGTTGCAAAATTCAAAAACAGGCTACAATTGCTTTTTTGGCCTATTGCCATATTAATAAAGTATTGCATTTGAGCATTTTGGGCGTAGTTCCAGAAGCACGAATCTGCCCTATTTCTTCTTTGAATAGGAATCTGTTTAATCAGCTACCCGTCTCTTTCATTACCAAGGTCATTTATGATATCATTATCCCACCTGTTTTGAGCCACATTATTTAGACCACTAACTTTACTATCTTTCAATTCTAGTGAAAAATACCATTTTATTGGCATGATAACCATGGTATTTTCCAAATGTTTGTTCCGTTATCATCTCTAATCCTTCTCCCACATCCTCTTCTAACCAAATATTGAGTTAACAGAATACTATGCCACATGTAACAAAGGTTGGCCCAAGATGTGCTGTCAAAAAATCTCCATCAGGAAAATACTGTGCCTGGATTATCATTATTCACTAGCCTCCTTCCTTGTTTAGCGAGCATATCCAAGTTAAGATTTTTTAACTTTTCGACCCCAAGCCTCATCCTTTTTTAACATTGAATAATTTGGAGATGTGCATTAGTATAACTAGCAAGTTGATAAAATATACGTGCTCCACGAAGAACATTTGTTGAAGATTACCTTCCAGAATTAGGAGCAATAAGTATTTCTCTATTCGTAGCCTAAATCATCTGCATAAGTTCCTTAAATTGGCCATCAGAGAAAGAGTTGACTGATGTTTCACTTGAAGATCTGAAGTCTTGGAGAAAGACTAAGAGTTCTTGTCAAGAATAACACTATTAGCTTGATATTTACCTTTATTTTGTTGATTTCTAGGTTTAGATTTGGGTTTACCAAATATTTTGGGCCATTCAAGGTAGTTATAAAGGCATAAATATTTATCCTGAAGGTGTCCTGTCATTTGACAAAATTCACAGAAGGGAGTGGTTGAAGTGTCACGGACACTATTTTTCTTCTTCATAGATTGAAGTGTGTGTTACCATATTCATTGTCTTATATGACATTGCAGATGACCCAACAAACACATTAGAAGACATGTTTTCTCTTTGATATTCTTCATTTGATATGCTTCCCTTTAGGATGAATGAGGTATTATCATGAGAAGATGACCTCAAGTGACTGTAAAGAATCGTTTAATCCCATAAGAAATTGAGAGAGAAGACTTTTTCTTATGTACAAGTTTAATTTGTTATTGACTTCACATATACACTTATTGCAGCTATAGTAAGGCAACACAGAAATTTACTCGGGTTTATCATTAAGAGCCCTAAATTTAGTAGAATGGAATCAAACATTGATCTCTGACTAAGATAAGCAATTTCACATTTGACAATAAAGACCTTAGGTATATTCGTATGAGCAAATCATGTAGCTAAATCATTCCATGTATCACCAGCAGTGTTCATAAATATTATACTTTGACAAATATCAGGAGATATAATGTTTAAGATCTATGGGATGATAATATCGCTACATGATGCCAGTAAACAAGTAAAGCAGATGGAGAAGCATTTTGCAAATAAGTTCCAACAACACTAACACTGGTGTTGGTTTTAACTCTATGGCAACACCCTCAAGTCAATAGAAACACAATATTGATGTTGATTTAATTGTTATTGCAACATCTTTCTCCATTTATGGCAACACTACTCGATTAACATTTCTTATTTTGCCAACACCTCATCACGTTATAGCTACACCAATTGAATTATTTTTGCCAACACTTTATAAGGCAAATGCAACATTTTTAGTGGTAATTTTTGAATAGCTTGTTACTTAAAAAGACCTCCCAGTTTTAATCAATTTCATCCAAAGAAATCAAAATAATACACAAACCAATTCCAACTAAGATATGCAATGTCAAATTAATTCGAATATAAACTTTAAACTCATACTTGAATAAACTTTAAAGTCATACAATTTCAACTATTATGACAAAACATAGATACATGAATAAGATTACTTGTTTCGGTCAAAATCTAACAAAACATGATAAGTATAATAGTTATAAGTTGATCACAAAAATAACAAAATATTACGATATAACTAAGAGATGCAGAAGTATCAAGGCCGTGCTTTCCTTGGTCCACTTGCACCACCAGTTCCAGATTTCACATGTGCTGTCCCATTCTCTTCGATCCACCCCTTAAATACACAACCAAATTCCCATTCACCAAGAAAACTATCAGACCTACAATTTTTCGTGGCCATCTTAAGATCATTAAATGCAAATTTTTGAAGCCGAGAAGTAATTTTAAGTTCCTCTTCAAGTTTGGAAGTGGATGTATTACTTTCTGCAGTACTAGTTTTAGTTGATGAGATTGGGATAGTTTGGTCTTTCTTACTGTTGGCATATATGCTCTCTGCAGCAGCACAGAACAAGTCTGACAGGATTGTTATATGCTAATATATTAACAAACTATAAGCAAGATATTAAATCAAATCATTCTGCTGCAGAAGCATATAAAACCCAAGGAACAGAAGACTAACAGTTCAAACGTATATAACAAAAAGATCACTGATGTATAAAAAACTAGTTGGGAAATAATTATTAATAAGATGACACCAGTGCGATTAGAAATTTTATATAAAAATCTGAATATCTGAAGCAGGCCTCCCATAACCACGACTGCTCAAACAACTTTTAGCTATCATTAGAAGGAGATAAAATTAGGAACCAGTGTTGACACTAATTGAATGTAGCTCAGCTTGTACAGGGCAAATAAATAAACAAATATCAACTAACCTTTGATGTGGAGAACTGCAGCCCTAGAGCAAAAAGAAGAAAAATAACACCAAATTATGTCACTGTCTCGACCTAAAAGGATAGAAACGAATTACTATGACTGATGCAGAAAAAGAATAAAATATACAAATATATGGAAAAATACAATAAAAGAAGAAATTGGGCAGACCATAGAGAATTTGCTAATACAAGGATTTCCAAAGCACGGTATTGAACACATAAATTGTAGCCCATATGAAAGATATTATCAACAGACAAGCTATCAAATATGTCTGTGTATAGAATGACACGGTGGGGAATATAACACGGGTAGACTCCAGGTAAACTAAATAAATACAACAATCTCTCTCCTGTAAATAACCTGAAATATTTTATGAAAAATATAAATGTGAGGTGTGCTCACTTTGTTCGATTCAATTTAGTTTATTCCCTAGGCATGATGCTTTTAACCATGAACGAATATGTGATTTATCATCATAATCTCATCCACAACTGAAGTGGTGTTTTCTCGTTTACCCTCATACATTTTGAAGTGAACCTTTATACATTTTGGGTTATTTTGAAACATTAAACGATATTGGGCCATAATTTTCAGAAGTGACATTTTTGCCATTTTATATCCCAAAGTGACATTTTGGTCCATTTCTCGAAAAAATATTAGTTTAAAATCGAGTGAAATTATTTAAATTTAGGAGTGCCAAATAAATTCATTAGCAGAAAAATTCCATCCATTTTTTGGGGATAAAATTGGAGCCAACAAATATGGTCCAATTTAAAAAAATATAACAAATACAAAGTATTAATTTGCTACTGTTATATGTTAGAATTTACCGGGGCTCGTAAATTGGACACGACTTGGTAGAATTTAGGTGAGGTTGAGGTTGGTTTTGTGTAGTTGTATTCAAGCCTTTATATGTGTGAACAATTTGACCAAGCACATTTTGAAAAGCAGACTCAAATATTGTAAGTGATAATTCATATCGAAATTGTTTTATTTTGAAAATCTTGTCAAAGTCTACCGAGTAAATATACTTAAATACAAGACAAACCTTAAGAAATGAGAATATACTAAAATAGAAGACAAACCATAAGAAATGAGAATATGTTCCCATTGTGTAGTTCTATAAATATTGTAAGTGATAATTCATATCAAAATTTATGAAAATCTTGTCAAAGTCTACCTTTTTTTGCCAAATTTAAAGCAGATTTCACTAATGACTTGAAAGAGATTCAATCGGGACAAACCCGAACTGATCATGCAACCAGGTTGAAAAACAAATTGAGCTAAATAATTAGCCGTTTTGTTTCCGGATTGCTTAACAAACTGAATACAAATATTCCGAAAATTAAAAATGAAGGTAATGGTTTCCCGGATAATCCAGCACGCATCTCCCCCCAAAACAGTAGCTTCACAATTGACCCTCACATTAATTCGATTGATATTGCAATGTTCAGAGGACTCAGTTGCAACAAATGAGTTTAGAGGCCTCATGTTATGAACAAATATTTTTTGTGAGAGTTGAGCACATGTGATTTTTACCACCATTCCAAACACACCCCAGCTATCTACCTGCCAGACACCAGCTATATAGTTGCCGAAAGTGTTGTTGATGCGAGATATCCACATCTCCTAATACACCATCCAATTCATTTTCAACACAACCACCACATCGCACAAAAGCGAGACAAGTCTACCTCCTTGAGTATACTAAAATAGAAGGCAAACCCTGATAAATAAGAATGTACTAAAATAGAAGGCAAACCCTGAGAAATGAGAATCTATTCCCCTGCCTACTAAATAAATCTTGGTAATTTACATAACAAATTATCAACTCTTGTCCAGTGGGGTGTTAAAAAATCATTCACTGATGTTGTGTTACAATAAAAATGTATACATATGGTATGGAGGGGAGATGACTATATTTTTATAGCGGTTAAAGTAATTTTTTAATGTATATGTTATAAATAAAAAGCTTGTGTTCAAAAGTAGGTAGAGATAATTTATTCATACAATTATATTATTTTGTCATTTTAGTTAACAGAAATTATTACATCCTAATTTTTTACTTTTTATTTGTAAATTTTGTATATAATTCACCCTAGCTTGCTACCACAATGGCACATATAATTCTCAACATCTTGAGTTCTTCCACCGTCATGAACTTAGCATGAAAAAAATAATAGTCAAAATGAGTTTCTAATACTTCTTCAATTATAAATATATCCCATTACCAACTTGGTATAAAATTCTAAACTTTCAAAAATTTGCACAACATTTCTTCAATATCAAGGTAATAAAAATATTTGACCAGGCATGCTTTATATTTGTTCCCACATACATATTATATAACCCAACTTTTTAACATCATCAAATTAAATAATATTTATTTTTGCTTATAGAAGTGGGTGAATCTATTTCACTAGTTGATTATAAATTGTAAAATTGTACTCACCCTAAATTAATTCATCTTGAAAATATAGATATTGCGGTAGTTAAGAAATTAACAACAAAAAAATAATTAAGGAAATCACAATTCACCCACCATATATGTAAAGTTTGTGAATTGTCAACAAAAACCATGGAAATACTAATGATCTATATAGTATTAATGATTCATGAAATAAAAAAAGAATCTTATGAAATCTTTTCATATCTTGTTTTTCATTTAAGGGGAAGCTTCAATGAATTCTTCACTCTCATGAGCTTTCCAACATCAACTAGTTGTTTTAAGCTTACGAAGCAGGGTCTTTCTAAAATTAGTTGGAAGATGATCGTAATTGTTTTCTACAAATTTGGCTATTGCTATGCAGCTTGAACCCTTTCTGCTCCCCAGAGTTGAGACTGCATGATTTATTATCTACATTTAAAAGAAAAGACCTTGAATACAATTTGTATCTCACAACTGTATGTAACTATTATTCAAACATCATTTACAAAATAAATATAATATACGTGTTCGTAAGTAGGATTAGAAGGAGGTGGAATATAAGTATTTGGTTGAGCATTCATCATTAGAACCATGTTTTGATGTGCACTCAGTTGGATGTTAAACTCTAAGCCCCTGTAAATGCTTCAACTTTAAATCTTAACTTTTATTTGAAACCTCAAGCTTGAAAATTAACACAATCCCTCAACTTGAAACCCTTTTGCTCCACACCCTAGTTCAAGGTCTTCTTAGTTGAAGTGAGACAAGGGGATTGATTTTATACTTGATTTGGAAGATGATAAATTTCTCAAAAAGAATCAATATATTTCTTTGTCTCTAGCGCTTATCTTTGCCGCTCATTATTTTCACCTAAATTTCAAAATATGGGGATGGCGGCTACCTTTGGGCTCAATATTTTAGCTAAATTTCACTGCCTCTCACTTTAATATTTTCACTTCACTTAAATTTCATTGAGTGCTCGTTGAAATCCAAGTAACCAGGTCATCTCATAAGCTAGATTTTTGAATAATTATTTATTATTTACTAATTTTATTAAACTTGAAATTTTACAAAAAATTACATATACAAAAAGTACCAAGAGTTACTTGTATTTCAAATTAATAAGCTACTAAAATGAAAATAAAATCAACTCCAAATTTATTATATTCTGTGTCAAAAAATTATATAATTATAATCTTTTATCAAAAATATAAATGTTTATTTTTAACCGAAAATACTTGAATGTGTAAAACCTTTAAAAAATGATGTCCCGTAGCTATTTCAACATTCTAGAGGCAAATTCTTGGTAAAAATTTATATATATTAGAATAGACAGGTATTGTGCTAGAAATCAAAAAACTTAAATAAGGATGCGATTAATCACATAATAATAATGAGAATTTTTATTTAGCGCGATGTATACTTTAATATTTTCACTTCACTTAAATTTCATTAACTGCTAGTTGAAATCCAAGTAACCAGGTCAGCACATAAGCTAGATTTTTGAAATAATTATTTATTATTTTTTAATTTGTTTAACTTGAAATTTTACAAAAAATTACATATACAAAAAGTACCAAGAGTTACTTGTATTTCAAATTTATAAGCTACTAAAATGAAAAAAAAATCAACTCCAAATCTATTATATTCTATGTCAAAACAATAATATAATTATAATCTTTTATCAAAATATAAATGTTTATTTTTAACCGAAAATACTTGCATGTGTAAAACCTTTAAAAAATGATGTCCCATAGCTGTTTCAACATTCTAGAGGCAAATTCTTGGTAAAAATTTATATATATTAGAATAGACAGCTATGGTGCTAGAAATTAAAAAACTTAAATAAGGATGTGATTGTTGGTTTAATCTCAACATTGTTCGTTTATTTATTTATGCAAATAAATGATATACGTGCGTGTTTGTGGGTTTTCGGTTTGTCTGACTTGGTCTGCAAACTGGCCTGAGTTTTCTAGGAGTTAGTAGCAGTATGGAGTCTGTTTAGCATTTCTGTTTTATCATTTCCTATTTTGTAGGTAGTAGTTCTCTCATAGTCTTTCATATATATTTGTATCCTGTTGGCTTTAACAATAAGTTTATTAGCTTTACTTCTTACTTGTTCTCTCGTTTAAACACAAACAGATATATTACATATATACATAGTATTTGCAGGTCGTTTTTCTTCATTTTGGTATCAGAGCTTGGCTCGTAACGGATGCCCAAGTACATGTCCCAAAGAATAACAATGGAGACAAGTAAAGTCAAAGAAGCAGGAGTGACACTGAACTATCCAATGATGGCTCGTAGTAATTACACAGGCTGGGCTATGAAAATGAAAGTCTATATGCAAGCTCATGCCGTGTGGGATGCTATAGAACCCAAAAATCCAAAGGTTGCTGTGGAAGAACGTCTCGACAAAATGGCTTTAGCTGCGATTTACCAAGGAATTCCGGAAGATATGCTGTTATCGTTAACAGAGAAAGACACAGCTAAAGAAGCATGGGACGCCATAAAGACAATGTGCCTTGGTGCTAATCGCGTCCAGAAAGCAATGGTCCAGACGTTAAAATCAGAGTTCGAAGCACTTAAAATGAAAGATACAGAGAAACTCGACGATTTCTGTATTAAATTGAATGGCTTGGTTGCAAACATCAGGGCATTAGGCGAGACCATTGAAGAGAATTATGTGGTAAAGAAGTTGTTAAGGGCAGCTCCAGCTAAGTTTTTACAAATCACTTCCGCAATCGAACAATTTGGAGATTTGGAGAGTATGACAGTAGAGGAAGCGATTGGGTCACTGAAGGCCCATGAAAGAGGCTTGGTGGTTCGAGTGAACCCAGTAGTGGCCAGTTATTACTCACGGAAGAGGAGTGGGTTAAAGAGAAGCTGGCGAAGGGAAACTGCTGCTTACAAGGGAGGAATAGTTAAGAAAATCATCCTTCAAAGGACGTAACAATGGTGGAGACTATCGTGGGAATCATGGTGGCAGAGACAAGAGTAAAATACGCTACTTCAACTGTTTGGCATATGGCCATTTTACAGTAGAGTGCCGTAAACCAAAACCTGAAAAAGAACAGAAATTAGAAGTGAATATGACACAAATAAATGACGATGAACCAGCCTTGCTTATGGCTGCGTGTGTGGAGAAGAAAGTTTTGCTGAATGAGAAATACACAACACCCAGGTTGGCTCCCGGTACTGAACACAAGGAAGTAAGCTCTAATATCTGGTATTTGGATAATGGTGCTAGTAACCACATGTCAGGACAACGCTCTAAATTTACTGAACTAGAGGAAAGGGTGACAGGAGAGGTGCGTTTTGGTGATGGTTCAACCGTAAGCATTCGAGGGAAGGGTATAGTCATTTTCAAATATAAAAATGGCGAGGAACGAGCATTCAAAGAGGTATATTTTATTCCTGATTTATGCAACAATATTCTGAGTTTAGGATAACTATCTGAATGTGGAAATAGAGTTGTTATGAGTGGTATTTATTATAGATTTATGATGAAAAGGGTGTGCTACTTATGAAAGTTAAACGATCCTCAAATAGACTATATAAATTTTTTTTTAGAATGTCCAGAACCTGAATGTTTGATATCAAAGATAGATGAGATTCTTTGCTATGGCATAGTCGTCTTGGTCACGTTAATTTTTAGGCAATGACTCTTCTATCAAAAAATAGAATGGTTGATGGCATTCCCACGCTAGCACAACCAAAGAAAGTTTGTACAGATTGTTTAATGTCGAAGCAGACTCGAAGTGTTTTTCCATCTCAGGCAAGTTATAGAGCGACATGTGCTCTTGAGCTGGTTCATGGTGATCTCGGCGGCCCTATAATGCCAGAAACATCAGGAGGGAACAAATACTTCCTGTTGTTGGTCGATGATTACAGTAGGGCAATGTGGGTGTATTTCTTGAAAAGTAAAGACGAGGCATTTACTGCTTTCAAACATTTTAGAGCTCAAGTTGAAACTGGGTCAGAAAAAAAGATAAAAGTGTTTCGCACAGAAAGAGGTGGGGAATTCTGCTCAAAAGAGTTCAATGCATACTGTGAGAAGGCTGGAATCTTATGCCACTACACTGCCCCGTACACACCACAACAAAATGGTGTGGTCGAGAGGCGTAACAGAACAGTGGTGGCCATGGCGAGGAGCTTCCTGAAGTCGATGCAACTGCCATTATTCTTGTGGGGTGAGGCCGTACGTCATTCAGTATACATCTTAAACCGTCTACCCACTCGAGCATTGTCAAATCAAACACCTTATGAGGTATGGACGGGAAACAAACTAAATATAAAGCATGTCCGTGTGTTTGGATGTGTCTCTCATATGAAGGTTCCTGGTTCACAAGTGACAAAGTTGGATGATCGTAGCCGAATTGTGATAAACTTGGGGAAAGAACCTGGAACAAAGGCATATCGCCTATATGACCCAATCATCAAGAAAGTCTGTGTAAGTCGTGATGTGGTCTTTGAAGAAAATAAAGCATGGAACTGGTCCCAAATTGAAAAAAAGACGGAGGACACTCAAAGCAAAATTATTTCACTATTTTTGGATCACATTTTACTGAGACAGAAGCAGCAGGTGATTCCACAGAGACAGAGACTGTAGCTGATTCGAGCACATGTGAGACGGATGGATCATACATTTCTGGGAATGTAGTAGACAGTGATGGTAGTGAGCACTCATGAGCAACTTCAACTGTAAGCCCTGAAGACTCTGGTGATAGCACTGAAACTGAACCTGTGAGGCAAAGGCACAGAAGCATCAGAGACATATATGATGACATAGTGGAAGTGGAGTTGACGGATGAGTTAATGCTGATGGGGGTAGATGAGCCCATAAACTACACTCAGGCCTCTAAGAAGCAGGAATGGAGACTTGCTATGGAGAAGGAAATTGAGGCGGTTTGAAAGAAATGACACATGGGCCTTGACAAAATTGCCACCGGGAAAGAAAACAATTGATTTATAAATTAAAAAAGGACACTAAAGGGGAGGTGGTGAAGCACAAAGCCCGGATTGTAGCTAAGGGGTACGTTCAAGAGTACGGGGTTGATTTTGAAGAAATTTTTGCCCCCGTCACTCGTCTAGAAACAGTCCGTCTTCTCTTGGCAATTTCAGCAAGAAATGAGTGGGAAGTGCATTATTTAGAAGTTAAATCCACTTTTTTTAATGGTGAGTTGATGGAGGAGGTATACGTAAAACAACCGGAGGGGTTCGTGAAGGAAGGACAGGAGCATTTAGTATACAGATTGTATAAAGCGTTGTATGGGTTACGCCAAGCTCCACGAGCTTGGTATTCTAAGCTGAGTAAGAGTCTTGAAAATATGGGTCTAAAACGCTGTCCTTACGAGTATGCCGTGTACACTAAACAAGAACCAGATGGAGCCTTGATAGTTGCTGTGTATGTGGATGACTTATTGGTGACTGGAACAAGCAGTGAGGTGATACAACGATTCAAGGAAAAGATGAATGCTCTTTTTAAAATGAGCGACTTGGGAAAACTTGCTTATTATTTGGGCATCGAAGTAGAACAGAGACGAGGTTTCGTGGAGCTAAAACAAACCGCTTATGCAAAGAAAATTCTGGAAAAGGCAGGCATAGGAAGCTGTAATCCCACCAAGTATCCTATGGATCCAAAACTGGTCATTACCAAGGATGAAGGAGGTCAGCCTGTAGATCCTACGGAGTTCAAGAGCATGATTTGAGGTTTAACGTACCTTGTGCACACACGTCCCAATATTTCGCATGCAGTAGGGATAGTCAGTCGGTTTATAGAATGTCCCACAGATATGCATTTGAATGCTGCCAAGCGTATATTATGTTATGTTAAGGGAACGTTGAGTTTTGGATTGGTATACTCGAAGAACAGTGGGAATAATATGTTAACTGGTTACTCGGATAGCGATCTGGCGGGAAACATAGATGATAGGAAGAGCACTGGAGGTATGTGTTATTTTTTGAATGATAACTTGATAACATGGGTTTCACAGAAAACAAAAATGTGTCGCATTGTCCAGTTGCGAAGCAGAGTTCATTGCTGCTACAGCTGCAGCATGCCAGGGAATATGGCTTCAGAAATTGTTAAGTGAAGTTTCAGATAGTTACGTTGGTCCGGTAGTTCACTACAACATATTTGCAATCATACAACTGTTTTTTGCCGTTATGTGACAAGTATGTTTTCCGTTGTCTATCCAACACTCGTGTGATTGAACATCAGACAATGGTTGTTTTTACGCTTGTAAAAAGAGAGATTAAACAACATGTTAGAATACTTGTGTTAACATGGCAGACACAACAGTTATTCTAAACAAACCATTGTTGGAACTTTTTTAAACAACCGTTTTTTTTATTCAACTATTGTCTATCTAACTTAACAACAATGGTTTTGTTAGAAAAACCATTATTGTTAACTTATTCGATATTTTCATAAACAACAGTTTATAAACTTTTCTTAACTAGTTTAAAACCATTGTCATTAATGTTTTTTGTTTAAAAGACAATGGTATAAAAAATTTAAATCATTGCAAAGAATATCAAAAGACAACAGTTTTTAAAAAAAAATATGTGTAGTGAAACATACAACGGTTTTCATCATTTTTTAAGTAGATTTTACACAACTGTTTACAAAATTAATCTCATTGTTTAAAATAAATCAATTTTAAAATAAAATGATATTCTAATAATTCAATTGTTATTTCACAATTGAAATTAAATTTATAATACAAAGGTTCTCTACAAGAATTACAACTATAACTTAAAATCTATTTTTAAACATGCTCATTAAGGTACATAATTACTAATTTGCATACATACGCTCATAAGGAGTAGGGACAGCTAAGTTTCATTCCTGCCCACCCAGAATTTTCTTGTCAATAACTAGCACTTGTTGATCAGTGTAAGCATTGTCTGAAATTTTGGTAAAATCATTCCCTTTAGGGGACCATATATCTTCATACTTTGACGCTGTAAACATTTAACTAATGCCCTGCAGTTCCTTGCCATTGTCTTCATTGCTAGATAGCGATCAATTATATTGATTGTGAGGTAAAAAGTCTCTGGCATCAGATCAAATTTGTTGTGAACTTCAATCAACCAGTCTACAAGTATGGCTCTCATTTTCTTATTAATTTCAGGCTGTGAATGTATGTAGTCAAAAACCCTGGTCTCATAAAAATAATTTCAGCTCACTAAGAGTTAGATAAGTTGAGAGTTAAGTAGGGTTAAATAATGTCTGGTCTTTGGATGTGTATTAGATGGTGAAGGAATACAAATCAGTCTCAACATATAAAAGGGATAAACAAGAAACAAGATGGCATCATTTGGAAAAGAAGATAATAAACAATGTAGGTATCGACACTGTCAATGTTGTTTGTAGGTAATTGTGTAGTCTGGTCTCATATTGTTGAGTCCTCAAATTTATATTTTGCAGTGCAGACAGTAGTGGTATGAAAAAAAGAGAAAAGTGAAGAATCCATGTCAGGTATGCATTGTTACCTCTGGTGCCATGTACACAAATGTTCCAGTTTCACCAGTCATATCTTCCCAATTCAATGCTTCAAATCGAGCAAGTCCAAAATCAGCTTTTTTAGATTTCCCCGGGCATCCAGTAGCATATATTCAGCTTTCACATCCCGGTGTACAATCTTGTTTGAGTGTAAATAGTTCAAACTACAGAGTGAAGACAAATATCAATTATGGATCGCTACTATCAAGTTTTATATATAAACATTGAACAGGAACTCACCCTCTAGCTAAATCCAAGGCAAGCTGGACCACGATATTTGAAGTCCCCACCGATGCACCAACAAACTGCAGTCAAGCCTTCGGGTGAACATCAAATTGGAAACTTCAAATAAATGGTATAAGATTCAGAATATCACAAAAAAGACGCTGTCAGAAAAATTGCTGGATCATCGTGAAAATTTGAAGGGACCAATACATATATGTAGTTAAAACAAATATTTTTTAGTAAGTAGAAAAGGCAATCAATGTATGCAAAATATGTATACTTTTGTAACATTTGGATGGTCAAGCTGGTGCCAAACTGAAACCTCTCGTCAAAATGCTGCTCTCACAACCGCAGTTTATTTACTAGTGGCCCTCCCATCATATCCTCAATCCAGCAGTTTCACTATGTTATAAGTAATGAAAGTATGGTAAGATCTCTAAAAGAAATAGAAAGGTATAGAATGTAAAGCATACAAACAAAAGCTAGTATCACTTTTTGTGTCAACTAAATTTAAAGCCAACCCTTCGAAGATATACTAACACCAGAGGTCTATAAATGATAGATCCAAATCATTGTGAGCAACCAAAAAACTGCACTCGAACAACTAAAATTTTATAGATTATAGACACATCTCTTGCATAATAGTACCTTCTTTCTTACATTGTATGAACAACTCCGGACCAAGTTATTAGGGTAAAAATAGATCATTTCATCAAACTAGTAAGAAGCACATCCCAACAAGCATCTCCAAAGGAGAAACCTTACTAAAGCAACACACACAAAATTGACTTACAGACCTTGGATGTTCTGAAAAATGCTTTAACATGCATAGGTAATCATATGGATCCCAGTGCCTCATATGGTTGTTATACGGAATTACTAAGATACAACTTGTTAAACCTCGATGCACTAATTCCCTGCATTTACAAACATGTAGATGTCAGGTATGTGCTTGATATCTACCACAAAATGAGGCATCATTTTGTTTATAGTCGGAGAGTTTAATCTGAGAACACAAACACGTAGAAGTTAGGTATGTGCTTGATTATATAAAGTTTCATATATACATAAATTCCCTGCATTTACAACTCAAGTAGACCCCGAAATGCACAGAAGTTGTGGCATACTTGCATAACTAGATTTCATAATTTGGGATAAACAACATACATCTCAATTAAACAAGACATCAAAACAAAAGTGTTATAAGACAATAATAATATAATAATCAGCCAGAAAAAGGCATCTTGCTCAATTAGAACAACTCCAAGTAGAAAGAGACGCTCAATTTATAAAAACAAGTAATATCGAGAGTAACCAACTCTAGCCGAAAATTTGAAAATGGTACGAAAACTCTGATATCTAGTTACTTACATTGATGAATTCCTGATCGAAAATAGCCTCAGCTTCGAAATCCAGAGCTACATCTCCAACCAGAGGAGAAACAGAGCTTGTTATACACCCAGTTCTAAAAAAACCCATCTCAAAATATAACATAAAATTGTAAAGGACTCAATTAACTTACTAATTTCAGCGAATTAAAGATTGGGCTCCTCTTAAAAACCTCCAATCAAACTAATTGTAAAACTAATTACAACTCAGATTTGAATAACTCAAAGTCGACCAAGATTAGGGTTCTGAAGCTCTGGTTTGATTGTATAGAAGAAACAAGAAATTGAAACTGACGAGGAAAAGAGATGCCAGATAGATGGCAAGAGGGGAGTGTGAGAGGCGATGAAGTGATGCGAGTGCTTGTGTGAGAGGGGCCGAAGAGATAGGGCTATAGTGAAAAGTTGAAAACCGGGAAGAAGAATTTGGTAAGGGGGGGAAACAAAAAATTTCATTCAATCAAAGGGGGGAAATATTGTGTAATATTTGATTAATTTTAATTTTAATTCATGTGTATTTATATTATTTTTTTAATTTTATTATATATTAGTGTAATTAGATAATTTTATGTTTTATTGTTATTGTACAACACGTTGAAAAAAATATTCAGTATACATATGATACATATTTTACAGCACGTTAAATGAATCTAGTTTTGGAAACTAGTGTTTTTCTGAATATTCAGGTTCCAAGCATGATTTTTGTATACATATCATGCAAGATGAATATGAAATATTTTTATAATTTTTTCATAAGACTAAAATCAAGATATTGGTATGGTTGGATCATCAAAAAAACCATTTTAAAAATTAATCTTGACATGCAAGATGAATTTTAAATTTGTTAATAATTTTTTCATATGAATAAAATTGATATATCTTAACATCCGTACGGTTGGATCATCGAAAAAATTATTTTAAAAATTAATCTTGTAAATCGGGAACGAGTCTCGTTGTCGGGAGTGGAACTTTTACTGAATTTTTCTAATCCTGACATACAAGATGGATTTCAAATTTGTTATTAATTTTTTCATATGACTAAAATTGATATATCTTAACATCCGTACAGATGGATCGTCGAAAAAAATCATTTTAAAAATTAATCTTATAAATCGGGAACGAGTCTCTTTGTTGGGAGGGGGTACTTTTACCGGATTTTTCTAATCCTGACATGCAAGATGAAGTTCATATTTTTTAATAATTTTTTCCTATGACTAAAATTGATATATCTTCACATCCGTACGGTGGATCGTCGAAAAAAATCATTTTAAAAATTAATCTTGTAAATCGGGAACGAGTCTCGTTGTTGGGAGGGGTACTTATACCGGATTTTTCTAATCCGGACATGCAAGATGAAGTTCATATTTTTTAATAATTTTTTTCATATGAATAAAATTGATATATCTTAACATCCGTACGGTTGGATCATCGAAAAAAATCATTTTAAAAATTAATCTTGAAATCGGGAACGAGTCTCGTTGTCGGGAGGGGGTACTTATACCGGATTTTGCTAATCCTGGCATGCAAGATGAAGTTCATATTTTTTAATAATTTTTTCATATGACCAAAATTGACATATCTTAACATCCGTACGGTTGGATCGTCGAAAATATCATTTTAAAAATTAATCTTGTAAATCGGGAACGAGTCTCGTTGTCGAGAGGGGGTACTTTTACCAGATTTTTCTAATCCTGACATGCAAGATGAAGTTCATAATTTTTAATAATTTTTTCATATGACTAAAATTGATATATCTTAACATCCGTACGGTTGGATCGTCGAAAAAAATCATTTTAAAAATTAATCTTGTAAATCCGGAACGAGTCTCGTTGTCGGGAGGGGTACTTATACCGGATTTTTCTAATCCTGACATGCAAGATGAAGTTCATATTTTTTAATAATTTTTCATATGACTAAAATTGATATATCTTAACATCCGTACGGTTGGATCGTCGAACAAAATCATTTTAAAAAATTAATCTTGTAAATCGGGAACGAGTCTCTTGTTAGGAGGGGGTACTTTTACCGAATTTTTCTAATCCTGACATGCAAGATGAAGTTCATATTTTTTAATAATTTTTTCATATGACTAAAATTGATATATCTTAACATCCGTACGGTTGGATGTCCGAAAAAAATCATTTTAAAAATTAATCTTGTAAATCGGGAACGAGTCTCGTTGCGGGGGGGGGGGGGGGTACTTTTACGGATTTTTCTAATCCTGACATGCAAGATGAAATTCATATTTTTTAATAATTTTTCATATGACTAAAATTGATATATCCTAACATCCGTACGGTTCGGATCTCGAAAATATCAATTTAAAAATTAATCTAGTAAATCGGGAACGAGTTTCGTTGTTCGAAGGGGTAGTTTTACTGGATTTTTCTAATCTTGACGTGCAAGATGAATTTCAAATTTTTTAATAATTTTTTCATATGATTAAAATTGATATATCTTAACTCTATACGGTTGAATCGTCGAAAAAAATTATTTTAGAAATTAATATTGTAAACCGGAAATCTCATTTATAGAGTAATACTTTTACAATGGTTTCCTTGAAACACCATTGTGTAAAGATAAAATAAGACAACACTTTTTTTATTATAAAACCGTTGTTTGTGAAGCATATCAGCTTTTTTCAAATCTAACGGCTAAATCTAATCTCATTTCAATCAACGGCTATCATTCAGACACTTCAGCATCCGAGTAAATGTTTACAACCAATCATGGGGTACCACCTCATCAGGTGGTGCCCATTGAAATTATAAAATAACTATTTCAGACAACTATTTTGGTCCGTTGTATGAAGTTTTCATAAGGACAACCCTTGTAAAAACTGTTGTGGTGAATTACACAACATAATATCTAAAAGCGTGTATGAGACCAACTAAGACAACACTTTTGTTTTAACATAAAACTGTTGTATAAGAATTCGGCTATTTTTCGATCTACGGGCCAATATCAAATCTCATATCAATGAAGGGCTCTCATTTCGCCACGTCAGCAATCCTTGTGAATGATTGTACACCTATCACGTGCTGCCACCTCAATACGTAGTACCCATTGAAATTCCTCAGACAACGGTTTCATTCCGTTGTTTGATGGTTTAGAGGACAACCCTTCTAAAAAACCGTTGTCTCAATTACACAATGTAATGTCAAAACCGTTGTCTTATATCCCTATACTTTAACATAGTAACAACGGTTTGTAATAGTTGTGTTAAAGATCTACAACAACACTATATTTAAAAAACTGTTGTCTGACTCGATGTGAGGATACAACTTGTACAACAGTTTAAAAAAGATGAATATCCGTTGTTCGTTATGGAGCTCACACAACTGTTTTTTCTGTAAAATCAATTCACCGTTGTATGATTTTTTATGACGACGGTTTTTTTTTAACCGTTGTTTGTCATGCGTTGTCTGATTGCAAATTTCTTGTAGTGGTTCTTTATGTTGATAACAAGTCTGCAATAGACTTGGCCAAAAATCCAGTGTTCCATGGGAGGTCTAAACACATAGACATTCGATATCATTTCATCAGGGAGTATGTTGAACGTGGTGAAATAATTATCAAGTATGTTAAGACAGATGAACAGAAAGCGGATGTCCTCACAAAGGTGTTACCAGTTGTGAAGTTTGAGAAAATGAGACAACTTCTGGGTGTGAAGAATCTAGCAGAACAAGTTTAGATTAAGGGGTTGTTTGTTGGTTTAATATAAACATTGTTCATTTATTTATTTATGCAAATAAATGATGTACGTGCGTGTTTGTGGGTTTTCGGTTTGTCTGACTTGGTCTGTAAACTGGCCTGAGTTTTCTAGGAGTTAGTAGCAGTATGGAGTCTGTTTAGCATTTCTGTTTTATCATTTCCTATTTTGTAGGTAGTAGTTCTCTCATAGTCTTTCATATATATTGTATCCTGTTGGCTTTAACAATAAGTTTATTAGCTTTACTTCTTACTTGTTCTCTCGTTTAAACACAAACAGATATATACATATATACATAGTATTTGCAGGTCGTTTTTCTTCAGTGATTAATCACATAATAATAATGAGAATTTTTATTTAGCGCGATGTTGTTCCCTAGATTAGATTTAGTAAGCAATATATGTAAATAACTTGGCATTTGCCTCAAATTAGGGAAATGAGTATTAACTTAATTTATTGTTATTAGAGGGATTTAAATATAATCTAATAGATATCGAGGGGAGTTTTATTTTTTAACCAATGTGTTGTATTTTATTGTGATTAAAATCAACCATTGTCATTAAAGTGAATTATTTTCTCAAACTCTTTGTGTGTTATGACATTTTCATTATTTAAAGATTCAATTTTTTTTAATATTAGAAATAAAGATATTTCAAAAAAATAATTTAGTTACGTGGAGTGTTTTGAAATATAGAAAAAATTACTATATATTTGTAACTATACAATCACTTGTACCTAAAAGTTTAAACTCATTTTATTTTTTGATAAATTGGACATAATATCAGTATATGAACTAAACTTAATTTAATATACATCATTCATCTAAAAACTGGGTCCCACCATGCTGACGTGGCACACGTGGATCAATATGCCGAGGTGGTAATTGATGACATGTCATGTTATGACATGTTCAAATTTTACGTGGCAGATCACGTGACATTCCAATTCATATAATTGACTTATTTTATTGGAGTATGCTCCTGATGCAATGATTTGTATCGTTGTAGTTGATGACAAAAAGCATTGCATTAGGAGTCAAATCCAGCGTTCGCCGCTAATGTAATGCCCATTTTCTGTTGCAAAAGTCAAAAACAAGCTGTAATGCTTTTTTGCCCTATTGCCATATTAATAAAGTATTGCATTTGAGCATTTTGGGCGTAGTTCCAGAACCACGAATCTGCCCTATTTCTTCTTTGAATATGAATCTATTTAATCAGCTGCCCGTCTCTTTCATTACCAAGATCATTTATGATATCATTATCCCACCTATTTTGAGCAACATTATTTAGACCACTAACTTTACTATCTTTTAATTCTAGTGAAAAATACCATTTTATGGGCATGATAACCATGGTATTTTCCAAATCTTTGTTCCGTTATCATATCCAATCTATCTCCCACATCCTCTTTTAACCAAATATTGAGTTACCAGAATACTATACCACATGTAACAAGGGTTGTCCCCAAGATGTGCCGTCAAAAAATCTCCATCAGGAAAATACTATGCCTGGATTATCATTATTCACTAGCCTCCTCCCTTGTTTAGCGAGCATAGCCAAGTTAAGATTTTTTAACTTTCCGAACCCCAAGCCTCATCCTTTTTTAACAATGAATAGTTTGGAGATGAACATTAGTATAACCAGCAAATTGATAAAATATACCTGCTCCACGAAGAGTATTTTTTGAAGATTACCATCCAGAATTAGGAGCAATAAGTATCTCTCTATTCATAGCCTGAATCATCTGCATAAGTTCCTTGAATTGGCCATTAGAGAAAGAGTTGACTAATGTTTCACTTAAAGATCTGAAGTCTTGGAGAAAGACTAAGAGTTCTTATCAAGACTAACACTATTAGCTTGAGATTTACCTTTATTTAGTTGATTTTTAGGTTTAGGTTTGGGTTTACCAAATATTTTGGGCCATTCAAGGTAGCTATAAATGCAGAAATATTTATCACTAAGGTGTCCTGTCATTTGATAAAAGTCACAGAAGGGAGTGGTTGAGGTGTCACCGACACTTTTTCTTCTTCATAGATTGGAGTGTCTGTTACCATATTCATTGTTAGCAGATGACCCAACAAGCACATTAGAAAACACCTTTTCTCTTTGATATTCTTCATTTCATATGCTTCACTTTAGGATGAATGAGGTATTATCATGAGAAGATGACCTCGAGTGATAGTGAAGAATCATTTAATCCCATAAGAAATTGAGAGAGGAGACTTTTCCTTATGTACAAGTTCAATTTGTTATTGACTTCACTGATACATATTACAACTATAGTAAGGCAACTCAGAAATTTACTCGGGTTCATCATTAAGGGCCCTAAATTTAGTGGAGTGGAAATAAACATTGATCTCTGACTAAGATAAGCAATTTCATATTTGACAATAAAGACCTTAGGTATATTCGCATGAGCAAATCATGTAGCTAAATCATTCCATGTATCACCAGCAGTGTTCATAAACATTATACTTTGAGAAATCTCAGGAGATACAATGCTTAAGATCTACGGGATGATAATATCGCTACATGATGCCAGTAAACAAGTAAAGCAGATGGAGAAGCACTTTGCAAATAAGTTCCAACAATAAAACTGAGTTTGAATTTAGAATAAAACAAAGTTATATATATATGTTATTTTTAAGAATTGTAAACATAAAACTTATAAATACTATTAATTTATATAGTATTAATGATTCATGAAATTAAAAACAATCTTTCTACATTTTTTCATATCTTGTTTTTCACCTAAGGGGAAACTTAAAAGAGTTCATCACTTCAATGAGCTTTCCATTATCAACTAGTTGTTTAAGCTTACGAAGCAAGGTGTAATTTGTTTTGGAAGACGATCATAATTGTTTTGTATAAATTTGCCTATTGCTATGGAGATTTAACCCTTTCTGCTTCCGAATGTTGAAACCGCATGATATATCATCTATATTTGAAATAAAAGAAGTTGAATAAAATTTGTAAGTCAGACCTATATATAACTTTTATTCATATCTCATTTATAAAATGAACATGAAAATGTGTTCAGAAGTAAGATTGCGGGGATGAGATGAAATATAAGTATTTGGTTCATCATTCAGCATTATAATCATGCTTTGATGTGCAATAGTTGGGAGTTTTAATTATAAGCCCGTATAAAAGCATCAACTTTAAAGTCATACAATTTCAACTATTTTGACAAAACATAGATACATCGATAAGATTACTTGTTTCGGTCAAAATCTAACAAAACATGATAAGTATAATAGTTATAAGTTGATCAAAAAAATAACAAAATATTACGATATAACTAAGAGATGCAGAAGTATCAAGGCCATGCATTCCTTGCTCCACTTGCACCACCAGTTCCAGATTTCACAGGTGCTGTCCCATTCTCTTCGATCCACCCCATAAATACACAACCAAATTCCCATTCACCAAGAAGACTATCAGGCCTAAAATTTCTAGTGGCCATCTTAAGGTCATTAAATGCAAATTTTCAAAGCCGAGAAGTAAATTTAAGTTCCTCTTCAAGTTTGGAAGTGGATGTATTACTTTTTGCAGTACTGGTTTTAGTTGATGAGATTGCGGTAGTATGTTGGTCTTTCTTACTGTTGGCATATATGCTCTTTGCAGCAGCACAAAACAAGTCTGACAAGATTGAGATATGCTAATATATTAACAAATTATAAGCAAGATATTAAATCAAATCATTCTGCTATAGAAGCATATAAAAACCCAAGGAATAGAAGACTGATAGTTCAAACGTAAATAACAAAAAGATCATTGATGTATAAAAAACTAGTTGGGAAATAATTATTAATAAGATGAAACCAGTGCGATTAGAAATTTTATATAAAAACCTGAATATCGGAAGCAGGCCTCCCGTAACCGCGACTGCTCGAACAACTTTTAGCTATCATTAGAAGGAGATAAATTTAGGAACCAGTGTTGGCACTAATTCAATGTAGCTCAGCTTGTACATGGCAAAAAGAATAAAATATAGATATATGGAAAAATAAAATAAAAGAAGAACTTGGTCGGATGGACCACAGAGAATTTGCTAATACAAGGATTTCCAAAGCATGGTATGGAACACATAAATTATAGCCCATTAGAAAGATATTATCAAGAGACAAGCTATCAAATATAACTAAATATATTTGGAGCCTCGATTCCTTACGTGCTTCAAGGGAACCAAAGAGTTTGAATGAAAACAAACATGAACCAGTAAATTCCAAACCTGTTAGAGTAGGAATGTGTTTGTTTTATCTCACCAGTGTATCAAACTAATTTATAAGCAATAACAACATATAACTTTTACGAATTAGGACATGCCTACTTTTATTTTTATATGGGGCAAAATGTTTGGATTTCATCATACCCAGCTAAAAATCCTCTACACAAACGAAGAATATTACACAATGCTACAACAACAATAAAAAACATCGACAATTATGACCCCTAGTGGTCAGAAGAAAATATACTATTTAGGTAAGCGCTTGTAGTTACTCGTGATACAAATTGGTGGTTTATTCATTTATTTTGGCACGTGCAACTCACCACCAAATTCTACATGTATAATTCAGACAAAAATTCATTATCCAGTTTCTAACTATTTAACACTATCCTATATAAATGGTATCACCTACAGTATTATAGATAATCAGCAACATAAATCCATATTATATTCCCACACTACCACTCCCTCAAACTCAAGTTCCGCTTCACTAAACTTAGCTCAACTTAGTTCAATTCCAATAACTACAACATTTCTCGAGACAAACAAAAACCGCAAACTAACACTCAACTCTTAATCACAATATAAATACATAATATTACATAAACTCGACAAAAATGACTCACGTCCTGAGCCATTTGAGTAACAATATCCGAAAAATCCGAAGCAACGCCTTCATCATCCTCCCTATCGAAAAACTCAACCGAATTAATCGCCAATTTGCACCTCTGAAATGACAAGTCACCGCGAATCTACAGAAACACAAAACATGAAATCACACCATAAATTCAACAAATTCATCAAATTCAACAAAAAAAAGCACTCGAAACATCGAAACAATCGTATACCATAGACCTGTAAAGCTCGTAGAGAAATCTAATAATCGGAATCGATATAAACAGGGCACACATATACCTCCCCCCAAATTAGGATTTGAAATCCCCATAATTAACAAAGTAAAATTAGAATTTGTAAACAAATAATAAAAAATTCCCCAAAATTAAGGATTATAAACCCCAGATTAACAAATTAAATCGAGTTCCTGTAATTACACCTAAGTGGAGCTTTGAAACAAAGCTGAAATGATGAAATAGAGTTTTAAATGAGAAGCTTCAGTGAGATATGCGGCGGGGAGAGGTGCGGCGGCAAGATGAGCGGATGAGCAGCAGCGAGAGAGTGTTTGTGTGGAGAGTAAGATGAACTTGTGTTATTTTTTTCTTTTCTAAGTTTTTTATTTTAATTTATGTGGGTTATTTTAGGTAGAGAGGGACTTTGCCCCCATTTTTTTAATTTTTTTTTGCATATCTAAGGCAACATGTATAAGGGTGTTGGCCTACCAAATTTAAAACAACATTTAAAGTAACATTTGGTTATGATGTTGCTATATATCATTTTTTTCAATTTCATGCCACATAAGACAACATTTTTTGTGGCAACATCATTTTTGGTTGTTGTTGAAGGCCATTTATGTGGTAGTGAGATGATGCCATGGCCAAGTACCTAAGGGTCGTGAAAGGAATATTGACTCAATTTGATAAATGGTATGCGGAACATGTACCGAGAGAGAAGAACACTACGTCCGACACCCTTTCCAAGTTCACCTCATCGGAAATCGAAAACTATCCAAGATGTATCTACTTCCAAGTCCTGAGGATCCCGATAATTCATGGTATAAACCTGATAGCACCAATTAGTTTGACTAGTTGATGGATTGACTCCATGGAGAACCACCTTAAGACGGGTTGGCTCTCGGATGATGCCCAAGAGGCACACAAGTTATCAGTAAGAGCATTGAGGTACTCCTTAATTAAAGGTCTTTTATGCAAGAGGTATTTCGTAATCTCATATTTGAAGTGCTTAAGACCTCATTAGCTAGAGGAGGCACTGAAGGAAGTCCACGAAGGGATTTGTGGACATTACTTTTGGGGCAGGGCCTTCACTCATAAGATAACCCAGCTGGGGTTTTACTGGCCATCAATATTAGCCAGTGCAAAGGCTTATGTGAAAAAGTGTAATACATTCCAGAGGCACGTTTCTGTAGTTCGACAACCCAGAGAGGCTTACATCCATTAGCTCCCCCATCCCCTTCGCAATATGGGGAATGGACATACTAGGTCCCTTTCCTGTAGCATCAGGAAAAGGAAGCTCATCATGGTCGTCATTGACTACTTCACTAAGTAGATTAAGGCCAAAGCACTGGCCAAGATAACCACCAAGAAAATTTCTCAATTCTTCTAGGAGAATGTGATATGTCGATTTGGAATCCCACACATCCTCGTTACGAATAATGGGCGATAATTCGACAATGAAAAGTTTAAGGAGTACTGTAATGATAACATCATAGAACTTCCATTGATCTTAATTGCCCATCCCCAAGCAAATGGGCAAGCTGAGGTCGCTAATCGGATCATCTTTGATGGACTCAAAAAGAGGGCCGGAAGCCCAAGAAACACTTGGGTGGACGAATTTTTAGCTATACTCTGGGGATATCATACTACCTACAAAAATGCAACTAAAGCTACCCCATTCATGTTGGTCTACAGAGCCGACAGAGTGGTGCCCCTTGAGATCACCCACGGATTATCAAAGGTTAAAGCTTATGAAGCGGAAATTAATGAAGAAGGAATGAGGCTTGCTCTCGACCTTTTTGACAAGGTCAGCGACGAAGCCAACACCCGTAATGCAAAGCATCCGCACAGAGCCTCCCTTTACTATAAAAGGAGGGTAAGAGAAAGGATTTTCCAGCAAGAAGACTTGGTGTTAAGGAAGATTGAGGTGTTAGGAGTTGGCGAGAAATGAAAGTTAGCCCCAAATTGGGAAGGACCTTAGAAGGTCACAAAGACAATGGGATGAGGATCCTATAAGTAAGAGACTTTGGGCGGAGATGAGGTCCCCCGAACATGAAAATATGTTCACAAGTAAGATTGCGGGGATGTGGTGGAATATAAATATATGGTTAATCATTCATCATTAGAATCATGATTTTTGTGCACTCAGTTGGAAGTTTAAATTGTAAGCCCCTATAAAAGCATCAACTTTAAATCTAAACAATTTTTTTAACCTCAGCCTTGAAAATCAACACAATCCCTCAACTTGAAACCCTTTTGCTGAACTGAGACGAGGAGAATATTTTATATGTGAAAGGCACCTATAATTGGTGCTTAGTATTTTCACCTAAATTTCATTGCCTCTCACTTTCATATTTTGTTTCACCTAAATTTCATAGCCTCTTGTATTAATATTTCACTTGACCTAAATTTCATTGACGGAAACCATACTCACTAGCTAGATTTTTGAAATAACTGGTGATTATTTATTAATTCGTTAAACTTGAAATTTTACAAAAAAACTACAAATACAAGAAATACCATGAGTCACTTATATTTAATTTATAAGTTACTAAAAGAATAAATTTTTAACTAAAAAATTATTATATTTTATGTCAAAACATTACATAACTGTAATATTTTATCAAAATTAAAAATTTTGTTATAGCCCAAAATACTCACATGTGTAAAACCTTTAAAAAATCTTGTCTAATGTAGTAGTTATTTCAAAATTGTAGACACAATTCTGGTGAAAATCCATCTAGAGGAGAATAGACAATTATAGTGCCACAAATAAAAAATTTAAATAACAATGTGATCAGTCTTGCTTACTCTATTGTTGTTGTTCCCTACATTTAGTAAGCAATATAGTTACCTTAATGTGGTTCCTTAAATTTAGGCTTATTTTGGTATTATTGTTGCAGACATGTGCAACACTTTTTGCTCAAAAGTTATGACAAAGGTGTTTGGTAACTTATAAAAGCCCATGTATGGAAAAGTGGTTTTGGTTAAAAAGCTGTGTTAGGGAAAGCATGTCCCCCATACTTTTAACAAAAGCTGTTTCATTTTCACCATCATACCTTCTCAAAAATACTATTTTTATATATTATATCTCAAAATATGCATAAATTAAAAAAATTACCAAACAATCATCTAAATTTTTTGACAGCACTTTTTCACCAGCACTTTTTTTTCACAGCACAGCAGTTTTAACCAACACTCCCAAACGAAACTTCTACCAAGGAAACTTATTCTTATGGAATTAAATGATGTAAATGAATTATTGTTTGCCCCATTAGGGATGGACTTGGGATTTAAATAGAATCTAATAGGTATGGAAGGGGTTTTATTTTATAACTACCTGATGAAATTTAACCATTCTCTTTAATGTGAATTATTTTCTCAAACTCTTTGTGTGTCATGAAATTTCCATCGTTTATAGTTTCAAAAAAATTTCATGTTAGAAATAAAGATATTCAAAAATTTAATTAATTATATGGATTGTTTTAATTACTAAAAATACAAAAATAATTATCATATATTTAACACACTTTTTTTTTTATGAATTTGACAAAAATCAGTATATAAACGAAACTTGATTTACTATGCATTATCCATCTACAAATAATAAGGTGGTGGCCCTAATTGTCATTTTGAGGTAAAAAATGGTCCCAAAAACG
>NW_027419470.1:0-71615 GCF_009905375.1 Apium graveolens
GAAGAATCCTGCTTGAAGGATACGAGCTACTATCTTCTCTCCCACCCTAGTGGCCCCCCATAAATAATTGATGAAAGTCTTCGCAAGATACCCCCCGTCTCGCTGTATGAATACCATCTCCTGATGATTTTGGTCAACTCCTTGCCTAAAGGAAAAAATGGCTCATCCCACATGTACCACTTTACCTCAGGAAGAAACTTCTTCCTTTGAGCAGACAAAGTTGGAGGCATATATGCTAACAAGGTAGTTCACAATGTCTTGAACCAAAGTTTCCCTTCTTGCAACCCCAAATAATTCTCATCGGGAAAAGACTCATTTATCAATGTCTTATCCTGTGAAGTCGCACTCGATCTTCCTAACCGCGATGAGATGATCAGCGACTTGATTCTCAGTAACTTTCTATCCTGATTCTCCAATTCAAAACTCCTGCTGTAAAAGAACCAATCGAATCAATCTAGGCTTCGAGTCCTTCTGCGAGACGAGATAGCGAATAACAACGGGATCAGTGAAAACTATCCCTTCGTCTCAACAAATAAGATCGAAACTTCTCAAAACCGTAGACATTGGCTAAGAGTTCTTCTCAGTATTAGTATAGTTCAGTTGAGCACCATTTAGGGTCTTATAGCATAGTAGACCACATGAAATATATTGTTCTTCCTCTTGCCCAAGAACTGCTCCAACTGCAAAGCCACTGCATCGCACATCATCTCAAAAGGTTCATTCCAATCAGGCGCAGTTATGATAGGTGCCGTGATTAAACTCTTCTTTAAGATCTCAAAAGCAGCTAGGCATTCGTCATCAAACTTAAAGAGGGCATCATTCTCTAGAAGATTGCACAATGGTTTAGAGAATTTCGAGAAGTCCTTGATGAGCCGCCTATGGAAACCCGCATGATCAAAAAAAGTTGTGGACTCCCTTAACAAAAAATTGGTGGAGGAAGGTTTTCAACGAACCCCACCTTGGCTTTGTCCACCTCAAGTCCTTTACTAGAGACCTTGTGCCCAAGAATGATGCCCTGTTGTACCATAAAGTGACATTTCTCCCAGTTGAGAACCAGATTGTTCTCAACACACCTTTAAGAACTGCGCCAAGATTTTTGCAAGTACTCCTCAAAAGAATCACCGAACATAAAAAATCGTCCATGAACACCTCCACATTCTAACCAATCATGTCAGAGAAGATAGCCATCATGCATCTCTGAAATGTGGCAGGTGCACCACACAACCCAAAAGAACTCTTCTAAGGAAAAAGTTACCAAACGGACAAGTGAAGGTAGTCTTTTCCTGATCTTCTAGAGCAATGCAAATCTGATTATAACCCGAATAGCCATCTAGAAGACAATAGTATCATGCCCAGCCAACCTGTTAAGCATCTGATCAATGAAAGGAAGAGGGAAATGATCCTTCCTCGTGGCTTTGTTCAGCTTCCCGTAATCCATGCAAACTCTCCACCCCATGACTGTTCGAGTAGGAATGAGCTCATTCTTCTCATTAGTGACCATAATGATACCTCCTTTCTTCGGCACACAATGTATTGGACTCACCCAAGAACTGTCAAATAGGATAGATGATCCCTGCATCTAGCCACTTGAGAATTTCCTTTTTCACAACCTCTTTCATTATCGGATTTAGCCTTCTCTGCGGCTTAACATTTGGCTTGCTTCCTTCCCCTAGCAGAATTTTATGCATGCAATAAGAAGGTCTGATTCCCTTGATATCTGCTATGTTCTTCCAATTGCCGATTTGAATTCTCTCAGATTCTCAAAAGCTTTTCCTCATTACTACCTGAAAGGTCAGATGCAATAATAACAGGCAAAGTAGATTCATCACCTAAAAAAGCTACCTTAAGTGTTTAGCAAAGGTTTAAGCTCGAGTGTAGGAGCTTCCTTCTTGAGGCGCTTTGGAGAATTTTTCAGCTCTTCCAATCTAAAGATTCAAAAGGCATATCCAGCCTTTGCTTCCGAGGAGAAGCATTCAAATATTGCAACTACTCATCACCTTCATCTTCACTATCTGAATTCCCCAAGAAGGCCATTTCTAAGGCATCAGACCTTAACATTTGGTCAAGTTCTGAAGTAACCACAGAATCGACCAACTCCACTTTTAAGCACTCCTCATTATCAGTAGGGAATTTCATGGCATTAAACACATTAAAAGTCACATCTTGATCCAGCACTCGCATAGTGAGCTCACCCTTCTAACATCAATCAAGGTTCGGCCCGTAGCCAAGAATGGTCTTCCCAAAATTATGGGAATCTTTTTATCCTCCTCGAAATCAAGAATTACAAATTCCGCTGGAAAGATGGGTTTGTCCACCTTGACCAAGACATCCTCCACAATGCCCGTGGATACGTAATAGAGCGATCGACCAACTACAAGGACATAGAAGTGGGATTTGGATTAGGTAAGTCTAAATTCTTTAAGATAGACAAAGGCATCAAATTGATGCTAGCTCCCAAGTCACAAAAGCATTTGTCGAATGACACTTTTCCGATAGTACAAGGAACAGTGAAGCTTTTAGGATCTTTAAGCTTTGGAGGCAACTTCTGTTACAGCATAGCACTACATTCCTCCGTGAGAGCAACGGTCTCTAAGTCATCTAGTCTTTCCGAGAGAGAATACCGTTCATGAACTTTGCATAGCTAGGCATCTGTTCAAGAGCTTCAGCGAAAGGTTTGTTGATATGAAGTTTATTGAACACCTCCAGAAACTTAGCAAACTGCTTATATAACTTTTGCTTCTGCAACCTTTTAGGAAAATGAGGCGGAGGATAGACCTGTTTCTCCCTATATTACCCTCAAGAGGAGTGTGTTCTATAGTTTCTTCCTTGTTTCCACTTCTGCTTCCTTTGGCACTCTTCTTCAACACCACCTTCAAATTCTGAAACTTGAGCTTTTTCTTAGCTTGCAACCTTCCCAGACCTCAATGTAATTGCCTTCACCTGCTCTTTTGTTTCCTTCTTACCTGGTACTTATATGTCACTAGGGAGTGTACTAGGTTGTTGATTCAACAAGGCATCGGCAATCTGCCCAATTTGATTCTCCAAGGTCTTGATAGATACCGCTTGGCTCTTGCACATGAGCCTCAACCCTCCAATTCAGATTTTTTATTAGATTGTTGTAGTTGGAGTTATTGTCTTGGGGCATATTGCGATTGTTGAAAACCAGTAGGGTTGTATTGCTTTGCTGCATACTGTTGATAAGGCTGTTGCACCGTATTCTGAGTATTGCTCCAGTTAAGTTAGGATGATTGCGGTTGTTGGGATGAAAGGTGGCTGTAAATGGTTGCTGCGACCTCTGAAAGTTGCTCACGAACTAAGCTGATTCACTAGAAATAGCACACTGCTCTGTCTCATGGGCACCATCACAAAGCTCACAGACACTAGTGATCTGATTAATTCCAATTAGCCAAAGAATCCACCTTTATCGTCAAAGCATTAAGTTGAGCAGCTATAGCAGTAGCTACATCTACCTTCAGAATTCTGCTACCTTACCTTGAGTCAGTCTCTGAGATGGGTTCTGGTATTCATTAGCAGCCATCAGTTCAATCTAATCATACGCTTCATCGTAGCTCTTAGCCCATAAGGCTCCACCTGATGTTGTATCAAGCATGGGTCTAGAAGTCACACTCAAACCATTAAAAGCAGTTAATGATCATCCATTCAGGCATCCCATGATGAGGACACTTTCTAAGCATCTTCTTATAATGATCTCAGGCTTCACACAAAGATTCTCTCGATTGCTGCGCAAATTGAGTAAGAGCATTCCTGATTGCAGCAGTCTTCGCCATAGGAAAGAACTTAGTGAGAAACTTCTGAGCAAGATCTTCCCACTTGGTGATAGAGCCTGGTGGTAGAGAATGCAACCAACACTTAGCTTTATCCCTTAGAGAGAATGTGAAAAGCCTTAGCTTATAGCATCTTCAGACCACATTATTGAATTTGAAGGTTTCGCAGATCTCGATGAAATCTCTAATATGCATATGCATCTTGATTTCAAAAGTGTTAGCCGAGATGGCTGGTCTGACAATGCTAGACTGATATCATGATATTCGGCTGAGAGTAGTCCATCAGAAGCCTTTGTATTTATTTCTGGTTTACCCATTGCAACAAGAGCTTCTTCATTAACTTTCTCCTCTACTACAAGAACTTCTTCCTCTACTAAAACTTCTTCCTCCGCTTTATTCAGTGTTCTCTTCGAGATCGAGAACGCGTTAGTATAAACGCGCTCTAGAGTACCTGAAAAAGCAACAAGCAAACAAGTAAGTAAAATATCCGAGTCAGTGTACTTTAACGACCACTGATGTCAAGAACATATACTAAAAATTAACACCGAGTCCCCGGCAGCGGCGCCAAAAACTTGTTAGGACGAAAACACACGCTAATATTCACGCAAGTGTATGCGTTCACAAGTAATATTGAATTATTTCTAGTTCATTCCCACATAGACTGGTTTAGGTTAACTTCAATCTATGCACTTATGCAACAATGGTATGGTTATTATTCAATGCTAAGATGATAACAAGTTGAGATTGTTTATAAGTAAGATATTAACTAACATGCAATTAACTAAGAGATTAAAAGGTTTGATTTACTATATGACACAAACATGGGATTCTAACTTCATTAAATACCCTACTACCATACATCCACTAAAGGGATAGAACAAGAATAGACACCAATCAGATAAACAAGAAACTAGTAAACGCCAACTTTCGTTGTACGAATACCCTACTACCATACATCCACTAAATAGATAGAACAAGAATAGACACCAATTATATTGAGACCCTATATATCTATAGAATTTGACAATATAACGGTTTAATGTGCAAGTTATCTATCATGATTACATAGGGCAAGTAAGATGGTTAAAATTACCTATGAAGCATGCATATCAAATACATGAACCTATGCTAGAATAGCAGTTCTAAAACACCTATATCACTTTCGCTTCATAGAGTTAACAAATAAGAAAACTAGCATCCAAGATTACAACTCAATATAGAATCACAAGTATAAACAGTTGTTCTTCTCCTTTGTTGTATTTGTGCTCCTAGGTCTTCTCGATGTCTTTCTCCTTAAGCTCCGTTACGTGCTTCTTATGAAAAAATGACCTTAAGTCATCATTATATAGCAACCCATACAGATTAGAAGTCCAGAAAAATCAGTTCTCTACATTGAAAACAGGTTCTTGGGTCTCATCTGTAGTTCTGGCGCGGTGCGCGCGCTATCAGAGCGCAGGCGCTCTGACATTCTGGAATTTCTACTTCTGCTTGTTTTTCTTGGACTAGTTTGGAGATGGTGTTCTACAGCAAACTTCCTAGACACCCTCCTAACACCACTTTAGCAGCAAAACAATGCTAAATCTCCTTAATCCCTTATTATGCCTGGAATGCAACGCCTACAAAAATGAATCAATATACAAATACTAGAGTACAGAACACTAATCCAAACCTTTATAGGACGTTCTATGTAGACATAAATGCCACTTAACACACCCCAAAACTTGAACCGATGCTTGTCCTCAAGTATAACAGACACAAAGACAAGAAATAAAAATGCATGAATGCACTAACATGAATGCAATGCATCCCTCAGAATAACTAAACCAACCAATAAGTAACATCTCAACAAATGAAGTTATTCGCACAAATATCAATCAAATCCCACAAATCAACTCACAAGCAGAAATGTGCGTGCGTGGCAATTGCTTAACAGATATACTGTCACAACTAGATCAATAATCATGACTCACTACTCATCAAGGCAATCACAAGGTTATAAATAGAATAAAAGCTAACTCAAAATGATTAACAACACTTCAATTCTTCTATCAGAGTTATTATATGTTTTATGCTTTTATTTATAACACATAAACAATCACAAATATGCTTAGTTTGACCGTGCAATGCTGAGGTCCAACAAAAGACTTATACAATAATACCATGTAGCGAGCATTAGGTTTAGTGGATCCCAGACTATAAAAAGCCGTAGTTCACTAGGCACAAAGTCCCCTAAGAACTTAATAACTCGAGTATTAAAGAGCCCACTCGTGATCAATCATGCATCGACATATTTTTTTTTTCTTTTTTTTTTTCTTTTCTTTTTTCTTTTTTTTTTCTTTTTTTTTTTTTTTATTTTTTTCACATGATTTCTGAACGAGTGCATTTCGCTCCATCTAGTGCAACCCTAGACTACTCATATAAAATGAGCCGGCTACTAGCCATTTGACACCTAACCACAACAACTAGCAATGAAATCCAATGTTTTCTCCAATTTTTAAATATCCATGTTATATTACCATTAAGAGAATTTAAATTCTAAATAAAAAAGTGATTAAACCTCGACAAACTTCCATGTTCCATGAGCAAACTTCCTAGACACCCTCCTAACACCACTTTAGCACCAAAACAATGCTAACTCTCCTTGATCCCTTATTAATGCCTGAAATGCAAAACACTACAAAAACTAATCAAATACATAAAATACTTGAGTACAAAACACCAATCCAAGCCTTTATAGGACGTTCTACGTAGACATAAATTCCACTTAACACCTTCTAAGGTGGAACTCCATATCTTACTTACATGATCGGAAGAATTAGCATACCTCTCATTCACACTTCGCTTTTGTTGACTAATACCAGAGCAGTTCCCTACTTTCAGAGTGTTCACTCCCTTCCTTCATACCTATATATGTTAAAGTAATTTTTTATCACGTGGAGATGCAATACAACATGTACCTTTATCAACTGCTATGAAGTAGCAGTTGATCGAACAATTTGAACCATCAATGTTTGTGCTGTTAGAAATAGCCATTGATGGACTAACACTTATCAATGGCTTATAGATAGTCACTGATGAGGTGAATAAAAGATGTCACTGTGGTTTAAAGTCTGTGAAAATTGATTAAAGATTTAAGAGCATAGTTTTAGATACATGTGATTTAAAATGAGATATTATGATTATTAGCTTTAGTGAAAGACTTCACCATGAATTCAAGAGTTGTAAAACCTGCCTTGAGGTATTGGTACTTAACCCACATTCATGAGATGAGTAGGTGATCTGCTACGGTGATTATATGAGTTTGATTTCAAGATTGATTTACAAGATTTTGGTTGTAATTTTGCAGAGACATGTATCACATCAATCTGAATTTAAGAAAGGCATTGTCTCAATGAGTGAGATGCCTCTTGTTCTGAAATGACAACTGAACTCACATAATTAATGATTTAGCATTAAATCATTTCTTTGGTATATGGATGTGTTCTTCACTTTCACGAAACTCCAGTATACTAGAGGGAATTTAACTACATCTTCTAGTTAGATAGTATTCTCAAACCCTGGTTCCCTTTAAAAAAGGGACTACCACTGTTAAGGGTTTCCTATCTTGACAAATCAAAATAGTTTTACTTATTGTCTGAAACATTTTGTAAAGTGTATCTTAGTCAATAGTTGTGAGGGATGTTATTCAAATAAACTGAACCTCCATTTGAATTGAAGTGGGTTTGAATGGTTTCCCTAGGAATATTATTCTCAAACCATGTAGCCATTGCGTGTCTACTTGCACCCAAAGAGAGAGAGAGAGTAACGAGAGAGTGGTAGACAGAGAGAGTGTGCTGAGAGAGATGGGTAACGAGAGAGTGTGTGTTGAGATAGAATGAGAGGCGACTAGTTGACTTGCCAAAATTCTCAATTTTTCTAAAAGATTTGGATAGATTTTCCCCAAAATTTCCCCCTCTCTACAAATTACTGGGCCCATAATTTGGATATATGTTCATAGCCCAAACTGCAACAGTTATGTAATAATTAATATTCAAATTATTATACAATTTTTATGTATTTTAATATTTTATATAAATTTGTATAGTACAGTTTTTATTTTTTTTTAATTTGTTATAAGATATTCGTGTATCACATATCTCATTTATTAAATTTATATTAGTATATCAGCTTAGATTCTTGAAAAATGAATTAAAATTAAGTATTTAATCATAAAAATATTATAATTATGTTCAATACTCTAAGGTAACACTTTGACAAAAATGCTCCAAGCTGCAACACTTTCTACCTAATGCAACATCAATTTTTTGGCTAAGGTAACACAAAAACAACACCCAATGGTTGGTTCAGTTGGTTAAAGAGGAGATAACAATTCTCTTGGTCACATATTCGAATCCTGTGGAGGAGAATATATGAATATACCTCCTGAGCCAGAGTCTGTCACTTAAATGCGATTTACCTTGGTTCACGTAGTTGCAGGCTATTGCGTGAGCCCGTGGGTTTATCCAGTGTGCACCCGAATGGTAGCGACTGCGGGTTCCGTACGATAAAAAAACCACAATGTTGATTAGCTTACGAGTACCATATATAGGGTAACATATCAGGTAACATTCTTCAAGGGGGCGTTGCGATAGGCCTTATATGGTGTAGTGTAATGAGATAAGTTAAGTTTGCGATAGGCCTTATAAGTTAAGGGGATTCAGTACAGTGAAATAAAAGTGAGGTGGGTGGATAGTACTAAATAAGGGTGTTTTTAGTATTATTTTAAGGTAGGTTTATAATTGATCATATAATATATTAGTAATACCAGCCATTATTTAAGAGATTACATTTAATTTTGGAGAATCTTATAGATTTTCTAAAGTTATATTTGACAAATTATAAAATTTGATTATAATGTTCAAAGAAATTTTAGTTATATTAATTATGTTTAGAATTACTTTTATGCTTTATTTTAGAATGTACAAACCTTTTTAAATGTGCATACATACTTTAAACATTTTTTTCTATACCACATTAGAGCATCCGATATTAGCGTTAATGGTGTCTAAAATAATATAAAATGATGATTATGTAAAATTTACTGAACGTGTAACTGAGCTGCTCTACTAGGGACCGTTATAATGTTAAATTATGCTTAGAGATTTGCTACAAGCTTTCTAGAGATTCACAAAAGTTTAGGCCAATTAAGAGGAGGTTGCTATATTTTTAGCTAAGGGGATTTTAGATGGGTTGGAGTATCCAATTTAGACATATCAATACTATACTATACTATAATAACCCGAATGTGGTATACATTTAGTTTGGTTAATCCTCATTTCGATTAGGATAGTCGGATTTTCTTCATCAAATAAGCACAGCCTGTTAGATTCAAAGACTAAAATAAGTTCTCAGGTTCGAATTATAAAAATACATATAAGTTCTCAAGTGTAAATATTACCAAAAATAAATATTTACATTATCAATGGGTGTTTGCATAAGGTTGCAATATATTAACTCAACTTGTTTTTATTATGTTCCTAAAGTTTTAAAATTATTAAAATTTTTGTGCTTATTAATTTTTTCTTTAATTATTTTCCTAGCTACAAATTTTATAAATTTTAATTTAAATATGGGTTAGTATTATATTATATTAGTTGTTTTCAACTTTTTCTAAAATTTAAAATTTTAAAATAAAATTCAAACATGCTAATTAGTAACTGGGTTTAGTAATAACTCATGGTTAATACTATAATATTATTTATTATTAAAATATTTTTTATGTTACAATTATTTTGTTAACAAAACCCTATCAAATCAACCACTTTTTCAATTATATATAAGCATTTAGTTTGATTTTCACAATAAATAACTTAGTGTAAGATCAATATAACAATCATTAATTTTTTTTTTTAAAAATAGCATTTTGAATTAATTATATTTTGATGTTTTTGATATTGTTGTATCATTTTTAGAAATTTAACTTATTTTATATAAATATTTTAATAGTAATTCAGTTAAAACAAAATCAATCAATAAATTTTGATAAAAATATGGAATAAAAAATATATTTTGATTGTTAAGATGATTAGAAAATATAATTAAATATAATAAAATTATAAAATGTACATTAGAAGGTTCAATTACAATTTTAAATTTTAAAGAGACGGTGAGCAAGAGAGGAGACGATGTTGTTGATAAAATACAAAGAATTTAGACACAGTGAAAGGTGAGCATATTGGAAAATGGGGACTAACCATCAAAATTTAACTTTCACTAATAACTCAAACATAATATACTAGAGATAAACAAGACCAAATTATAATATTGCCCTTCATTTTCTCGTTCATCACGTCTTTGCCACATGCCAAAGGCACGTGTAATATGCAACTCCTACAACTCTCTTGTGTTCATTTAAACACACTATACAATTAGCATTTCTCACTTCACTAGAGCTAGAGATGGATAAAACATATCTAAGAGGAAGAGGTTTCCAACCATATCAAAAAATTAGTGAGCACCAACACATACTCTTTCCTCGTAATATTTTCGGTCTGTTTAGTGCATTTTTTTTATCATTTTATCATTTCATTATTAATTTTTGTGCTAACAAAATGATGCCCATACACACATGTGTTTATGTGTATATTGGGGGCATATATAATTTTAAGATTGTTTATTTGCAATTTGAAATGCTTCCATTAGAAGATCTAATTTTATTTAGATGTGAGGTGCATTTCTCTCATTTAATAAGTAGCCATGGTACTTCATGCAATTACAAGCATCTTTCTTACTTCATGTCTCTCTTGATCTATAGTTTACAAATCAATATTTTTAATTAGGGCCTTTCTTCAGCTCCAATTCTATAATAACTATAACTAAGAAGAGATATGGTTGATGACAATACACACATTTACCCATTCAAATTCAAATATATCATAGTTTTCAAAATATAGATATATATTGCCTATTATGCTTATCAAAAAATAATGCACAGCACATCTGTAACGACTCGTATACTTTTATATTTAATTAAAGTGTAATTATGAAATTATTAATTGGATAATATATGTGTATAACTTCTGTCAGCTATGTGTTGTTTTACTTTTATCTATGTGTGTGAATTTACGGTGTCCATGGTGGTTGTGTAATTAATTATGGACTTTTATTGAATTGTTTTCACTATTAAAGTGGATTTAATACAAGTTTATTTGTGTAAATTATGTGGGATTGTCTCTAAAATTGTTTTTATGACTTTATAATTTAGAAATCAATATTTCAACAATTATTTAACCCTATATGATTGTCTAACTGCATTTATTTGTAAAATCCTGTATTTAAATCCCGAATTCCTTCAAAAATTAGTCCAAGGTCGATCGGTAATAGTGGTAACGCTCTGCAAGGCAAGTACCCCTGACCATTCTTTTATGGTTCAGTATATATGAATAGCTAAATATTTTATTCTCGTAATGGAACAGAAACGTTTAAGTTACTTATTCCCTGTATTTGAAAAATATGTTTAAAATTATGTTTTGGGAAAAAGTAACTTCTGAAAACACCTATCTCTAAACGTGATTTAATGAAAAGAGTATTAAATAGTGTGCTGTGACAGATTAGTTTTTAAAAAGAGATAGGTGACAGTGATTTTGGAAACTGGATAAAGAGACTGTTTTGATCCAACTATGTTGTGGAATTTTGGAAAGAGGCAAAAAGGGGAATTAGTGGATATATTGGAGTTGTGTAAGAGGCCCGTTATTTGGTAACGGCCCAGTATGTGGTTGCGTAAGTGCCTAATTGGATTGGGCATTCTATTTAACCGATTAGTCCAGCATGGGGGAAAGACCTAGCTAGTCTTTTCCCAAGTTCCGGAACACATTCTATTTCTGGATGGCCGCTAGTCGCTGTCCGGTGAGGGTAGACTGATCACTATCTTCACCGTTAAACGTCCAATAGATTTGATTGATTCAGTTTTAAAATTGATTTAACAAATCAACTTATTGAGACAATTTATGTGAAAATGAAATAACATGCTAAGCCTTGATTATGGTAATTATACACAGCACACGACTATATTGTTGTTTTGGAAGCATGCTAGTTTTGAATATCCGGTTATAAATGTTTTCTAACGAGTTATGAATTCTGTTCCTATCACTGTTTTATCATACATTATTTTATTGTTATTCATATAATGGTACTGCTGGAGCAAGCAATTGCTCACCCTTGCAGAATATTTTATATATATTGCAGATGCTTAGGAGATTCTTCCGCGGTGGTCAGGGCAGATTTCCAGTTCCTTTGGAGTCAGGCTCCTCTGAGATAGTTATGCTGGACCAAAGATTGTCTGTTAAGTTGCTATATTAGGTTAATTGCATCATGATAAATTGTAGTAAGTTGGTGTTATAATAGTTGTAAACCTAAATCATACTTAAACCTGGCAAAGATCTTGGTAAAGGGGTCGTAGTTATATCCCGTTATTGAATTGTTTATCTTATGGTTGTTGTTGATTACGTCAACTCCTGACCCCGGGGTTGAGCCCGTCACAGTGGTATCAGAGCTACAGGTTTGAGTCCCTGATTTAGGTTAAGAATAGAGTCAAAAGAGTATAGGAAGGTTTTATATTAGATGTGGGTCAGCAACTCAACTAGAGGAGCAAGTCTATGGGTTTAGTCAAGGGGTTTCGGAAATGTAACCCTGACGTTTGTTGAGGATTGACTGGAACAGCCCTAACCTAGAGTACGTTCCTTCATATATGTATTATTAGTAATGTTCGATAGGATTTTTAGTTTCTCAAGAAAATGAGTTTGGTTGTGAGGATTCAGCGTTGAGCGGGGCCTTGTTGTGGCAGTTGAGAGGGATGCAGCGTTATTCCTAAATATTACCTCTTCTATGTCAAGGAATGTTATAGGCCCAATTGTGTGACCTGGGTGAGTTCGGATAACATGATAATAGTCAGAGGCTGCTATGACGACCAAGTTTTTATAGTGCATGTGGATTGAATCGGGAGGTGATATCTTTGAACCTTTATACTTCTTCCTTGAAACGAATTTTGTTTCTAGAGTTATTGTTTCTTATCCTATATGTTGCTTACTTTTTCCTGTGAGAAAGTTGGGAACTCGGAGGAAACCACTCAGGGTTCTGCTGGTTTAGTTATAAATCAGATTTTTCTCCCTCCTTATTTGTCAATCTCTATTTAAGCATTGTTCTTTTCTCGGAGACTCTATCGGTTGATTGGGGCAAACAGTGCATATGAGTTGACCATTTGTCTATATGACAAAAGGGTCTGGTGGGACGCCACTGAATTATGTGTTGTTACCGTATGGTACTAAGACTGCCCATCTTACTACTTGTATGGTTGCTCCCAGTCATACCTACATCTTCCTCACTGTTTCTTCTTATTCGATGTCCTCGAGTCGGAAATTTTATTGGATTTTCTATGGTAATGAATTTCTGCGATTAGATGGGTCCTCGTTATGGAAAGCAAGTAAGAGCGACTGTTGAGAAGAACATGAGTCCTATATCAAGATATCATTTAAGAATAATGGGTAACCCGTGAGAGTTTAGGACTTAATGATGGAATTATAGACTTGGGAGAGTAAAATCAGTGGTTGAGGAAGTCTTTATGGGTAATAAGAAATCCTCCTTAGAAGAATGATTGGTTGGAATTAGACTATGGTGCCTAGAAGAGTGCAGTGTTCCTTAAGCTGACCTGATATACTAGTTGATTTATGCAATTGGTGTTTGATATAGCCAGCCAAGTTCCATAGTGTAGCAGATTAGTGTTGATATGGTAATGGAGCAATGACGGAAAGTTAGTCAGTTGCTGTTGTCTTAAGGAGCCATGCTACGGTGACTAGTTTATTTATATTTCAGTTTTTCTGTACTGTGTTGATTCTGCTACTGTTATTATTGCTATTATTGTTAATGCTGCTAAATAAATTTCTTTTGTAAATGGACCCCGATATTAAAGACATGGGTACTGTGATTGGGTAGCATTTTCCTGATACAGGTGCATCGTTTAAATGGTGATACCTTTTGTTAAATATTTTTGTTATTGAATAAACTCATTTATATATTTCAGGAAGATGCCACCCAAGAAAGCTACCCAGTCTAAAGAAAATAGTAGTAGTTTTACGGAGAGTCCAGCTATAAATGAAATTCTAGACTTGTTGCGTCAGCAGCATCAACAGCAGTTGCAGTTAATCCAACAGGTTCAGCAACAGCAACTACTGTTGCAGCAGCAACAACAAAGAGTGAACCGAAGTGTTAGTTTTAAATCTTTTCAGAATGTTAACCCTCCTGAATTTAAAGGTGAACCTAATCCGGTAGCTGCTGGAGCATGGTTAAAAGAGATGGAGAAAGTTTTCAACCTTATTCAAGTAAGTGAGAATCTTAAGACTGATTATGCAAGCTATTTCTTGAAAAATGAAGCGAATTATTGGTGGGAGTCAACAAGGGCGTTAGAAGGAGAAAGCCCTGTTCCATGGGCTAGGTTACAGAATTATTTTGGAAAAGTATTTTCCTGATTGTGTGAGGAATCAAATGGAGATTAAGTTTTTAGAACTGAAGCAAGGTGACAGAAGTGTAGCTGAGTATGAGGCTAAATTCACAGAGTTGGCTAGGTTTTTACCTGATTATGTGTGCTCTGAGGCTCAGATGGCAAGGAGTTTTCAACAAGGATTGAAGCCTGAAATTCGTAGTAGAGTGGTGACATTGCAACTCAAGATGTATCCTTCCATAGTTCAGGCCGCCTTAGTAATTGAATTTGATGAGAAGTTAGCCGCTAGAGAAAAAGAAGATAAGAAGCGAAAGATTGATGATATAGAAGAAGCATCAGGTCAAGAAGGATTCAGTCAGAAGTTTCATAAAAAGGTCGGAAGGAGTAAGAATAAAGAATTTAGAGAGAAAAGTATTTCTTTAAATAGAATTAGTAACACCTCAGCCAGCTCTAATCAGGCCAATTCGGTTAAATCGCCTATATCAGAATGTAAGCAATGCGGTAAGAGACATGGTGGAAGGTGTAAAGCAAATACTGAATGTTTTAGGTGTAGTCAGAAGGGACATTATGCTTCAGAATGTAAGGTGGAAAATCCAGAAGTCGTATGTTATAACTGTGGCAAGGTAGGGCATGTTGCCAAGAATTGTAGAAGTACTTCCCGAGATAGCATGGGAGGTAGTGCATCAAAAGGTTTGACGTCTAGTACAGCCAAGGCTAAGACTTGTAATGTGATTAAAAGTTTAGCTGCTCAGGACCCTGATAAGGAACCAGGGAAATAATTGATTACGGAAGAAGCAAACATAATTTTTATGGAAACTAATATTAGGATAAGTATTCAAGGACATAAGCAAGAAGATAAGGCGTAATTAGCGCATATAAGGGATATTAAGAAGGAAACTTCAGGATTGTGGGATGAAAGAATAATGAGATAAGGTGCATTCTGTGTTGTGCACTGATGTGATTTATAGGAAAGAGGAATGGATGTATGAAGTTACGTGATGATTATCAGAATTGGAAAAGTTGACGAATATGAATAAGTAACCCTGCATAGAATTGATTATTTATGAAAGGAACGAGTTGGTTCTTGGAGGAAGACCTAAGATCAGACTACTGTCAGCTAAAGGTAAGCCTGAGGACATACCAAAGATTGCGATTAGAATGAGTTATGAGCGCTGTAAGTTTTGGTGATAATAGGCGGAGTAACGAGTGTATCAGTTATCTATAAGAAATTAAGGAATGTGGTGTATCAGGAGTACTTGCATGGTATAATCGTATTTATTGATAACATCCTCGCCATCTAAGGGCTAAGGAATGCCAAGTTAAAAACCTAAAGAAATGCCGCAAAGGGGTGAACAGTAGCAATTGTATATTAAACCTTAAGAGTATGAAGTTCTGGTCAGGAGCCGGTTGTTTGAGTAACTACCAACCAAGCAAGGTCCATTTAAGGACCGATGTCTTGAATAGGAGAGAAGAAATGAATATGGTTAAGATTACTAAGGACTAAATAGAAGAATTGGAAAGAGTAAAAGTTGGAGTTCGAATACCTAAAGGGAATATATGAGAATACTTTCTAACCTTGACATATGAGAATAAGTAAAAAGTGTTCGAATGTTTGGAACTAAGTTGAAAATGAGTATTGCCTATCATCCTTAGATGAAGGGTCAAAGTGAGAAGGTGATTCAGAAAATATAAGATATATGGAGAATATATATATGATGGGTTTAAAAAGTGAACTGCGATAATCACCTACCTTGGATTGAGTTCTCTATGATAATAGTTACCTGTTAGTAAGAGAATACTATTTTGCGAAGTGTTGTGTGGACATAAGCGTGAGTCCTCACCCTAGTGAGAGAAAGGAAGTAGAGATAGTAGATATTTAAGTCCTGAACTAATTCAGTACCTTAAGAGTGTAGTTGTGTTGATTTGGAAGAGAATTGAAACAACTCGGGAAAGATAAAGAAAGAAAGCGGATTTGCATCGAAAGAATATGAATATATAGAATTAGGATCATGGTTCAGGAAAAAGTTTCACCTTGAAAGAGATTGGTTAAATAGAAGAGACAAGTAGAGTCCTAAATGTATTGAACCGTTCGAGGTATAAAGAAATATAGGTAAAGTTGTTATGAATTGGTATTATCGCCACAGTTGCAGTATATATATTAAATAATATGTTATACATGTCAATGATAAGGCGAGATATACCTGATTCGAACCAAGTTGTTCATTTGGGAGCCAAAGGGCTCTCATCCGAATTTGTTTGCGTGGAATGATCGATCCGAATTCTAGTTCGTTAAAAGTGAATCCCTAGGAATGAGTTTATGTCTATAGTGAGTATGGTTTGAATAGATCATTGAGTTGAAGAGTCTACCTAGAAGTTAGAGAAAGATATGCTTGACAAATATCCTCACTTATTTAGTTAAGTCAGATTCTGAGGACAAAATCTTTTTAAGGGGGAAGGATGTAACGACTCGTATACTTTTATATTAATTAAAGTGTAATTCTGAAATATTTAATCGGATAATATAGTGTATAATTCTGTCAGCTATGTTGTTTTATATTATCTATGTTGTGTGATTATGGTGTGTCCAGGTGGGTTGTGTAATTAATTATAGACTTGTAGTAAATTGTTTTCACTTTTAAAAGTGGATTTAGTACAAGTTTATTTGTGTAAATATGTGGATGTCTCTAAAATTTTTTTATGACTTTATAATTTCATATTTATTTTTGGATTTTATAAATAGTAGACTCAAATATTTCACAATTATGAACCCTGTAGGATTCTCTAAAACTGCATTTATTTGTAAAATCTGATTTAAATCCGAATTCTTCAAAAATATGGAAACTCATGTTTATTTAAGTTGGGAATATTCTGTGGAATTTTAAATTATTTTTGGGTTTTGAGATTAATTTTACCGCACGTTGATTCGTTATTTGAGAAAAAAACGGGATAAATTACATTTCAGAAATGTTTTTAAAATTTTCAAATGTAGTTTTTTATTCGGGATATTTGTAACGTTTTAAGACTGTTTCGTGATTTTTCTGAATTTCTTTTAAGTGCATCTCGGTTCGTTAATTATCAAATGCGGGTATGAGTTGTGTTTCAAAAATGCTTAAAAATTATGAAAATTTATTTATTAGTTTCGGGATTTTTAGAAAATTTTAAAACTATTTTGTGCTTTTACGAGTTTATTTTAATCGCGACTCGGTTCGTTTCATTTCGAATTTAAGGTCAAAATAGCCAATTAAACCTTCGTATTTATCTCAATTCCACATGTCAGCATTTCAGCAAATAGTAATACATGTTGCAAATGAGTAAGGGAAAAAACAATAATAAAAAACCCACCCCCTGTTCACTCATCTTTCTCCCTCACTCTCTCTTACTCTCTCTGTTCGATCTCTCCTCTCATATCTCTTCCTCTCCTTCTTTTTCTTGTTGTTCTTTCCTATTTCTTTCTCTACGTTTCTTTCTTATTTCCCAGACGTTCTCTTCGCCGACTTTCCTATTCCGGTTCTAGTTAAGGACTCCAGAAGTGAAGTCCAAATAGGATAACCTAGTGATCAGTCGACAAGTGTAGCGCGGTTCCAGAGAAGAACCTGAACGTTGAAGTCGGATCCAGGATAGTCTGATAGTAAGGCGATAAAGCAGAGTCCAAGTTAGTCCAAGGTCGATCGGTAATAGTGGTAATGCTCTGCAAGGCAAGTACCCCTGACCATTCTTTTATGGTTCAGTATATATGAATATCTAATATTTATTCTCGTAATGGAACAGAACGGTTTTAAGTTACGTATCCCCCTGTATTGAAAATGTTGTTTAAAATTATGTTTTGGGGAAAAGAACAACTCTGAAAACACCTATCTTAAACGTGATTTAAATGAAAAGCGTTTGGAATAGTGTGCTATGACAGATTAGTTTAAAAAGAGATAGGTGACAGTGATTTTGGAAAACTGGATAAAGAGGACGTTTTGATCCATCTATGTCGTGGAATTTTGGAAAGAGGCAAAAAGGGAATTCAGTGGATCTATATGGAGTTGCATAAGAGGCCCGTTATTCGGAACGCCCATCATGTGGTGCGTAAGTGGCTAATTGGATTGGGCATTCTGTTTAACCGATTAGTCCAGCTGGGGGAAAGACCTAGCTAGTCTTTTCCCAAGTTTCCGGAACACATTCTATTTGGATGGCCGCTAGTCGCTGTCCGGTGAGGGTAGACTGATCAGCTATCTTCACCCGTTAAACATCCAATAGATTTGATTGATTCAGTTTTAAAATTGATTTAACAAATCAACTTATTGAGATAGATGATGTGAAAATGAAATAGCATGCTAAGCCTTGATTCTGGTAATTATACACATCACACGACTAATTGTGTTTCTGGAAGCATGCTAGTTTAAATATCCAGTTATGAATTTTCTAACGAGTTATAAATTCTGTTCCTATCACTGTTTATTTATACATTGTTTTATTGTTATTCATAATGGTACTGCTGAGCAAGCAATTTCTCACCCTTGCAGAAGTGTTTTATATATATTGCAGATGCTTAGGAGATTATTCCGCGGTAGTCAGGGCAGAGTTCAGTTCCTTTTGGAGTCAGGCTCCTCTGAGATAGTTATGCTGGACCAAAGATGGTCTGTTGAGTTGCTATTAGGTTAATTGCATCAGGATATATGTAGTAAGTTGGTGTTGTAATAGTTATAAACCTAAATCACTTAAACCTGGCAAAGATCTTGGTAAAGGGGTCGTAGTTATATCCTGTATTGAATTCTGTTCATTTGGTTTCTACTTTGATATGAAAGCATCTATCAAGGCCACAACAGTTTTAGTCAAAGGATTGCATTCTTATGTCTCTGTACTTAAACAAGATAATGTTGATCTTAGAGAAGATATTGCTGATCTGTTTGTGCCTATTAAAGGAACAAACATACATAAAGGCTTGATAAAGAGGATGTTCCATGGAGACTAAGCAAGATCACATGTCTGAGATGATGACATCTATAGAGGAGTTAGATTGCAAAAATTCTAAGTTGGATGCTACTCTCTCTCTTCTACAAAGTCTATATGCCAAAAGGGGGAGATAGTATCAAAGATAAAGTGTCAACCTGAATCAGTTTTGAGGAGAAATACCAATTCTGATGATGATGGTGATAAGCAAGCAAAGAAGACCTCTGATGTTGTGATAATTCAAACGGAACTGAATTCAAAAATCAAACTACACCGTCAACTCAATCTTTAAGGGTGATCACATGGATCTAATCTAGAAGTTGTTCTTGTTACCCCAAGTTTAATTCCTGACAATAAAGATACAAGTTCTGATTCTTTTCCTAACACTGACAGAGTGATAGTAATTCCTGATTCTGTTATAATTGAAGAGAAGAGATTCTATTTCGGATGGATTTACGATTCTCTGCTTATGTTGATGCTTTAAATGCTGAAAATTTCAAGGAAGAATAAATGGCTTTCGACAGAGAAGAAAAGGCATAGAAGGAAAAATTAGAATTACTATTGATAAAGCAAATCAAGCATACAAAAATATGCTTGAAAGATCTGAAGGAATAAATGGAGGAGTACATATATTGAAGATGTTATATGAAAGAGCATAAAGGAAAACTCAAGTATTCTAAAGATCAAGAATAAGTACAAATAGAGAAATATTGCTGATACTTATTTGTGATGATAACTGTGCTTTACTTCTGGAGGAATAAGGATGGATGGTTTACCTGGTTCTAATACCATGGGAGATAAGAAGTCTTGGTTTGTACAATCCAAGAATTTCAAGTTGATTGAAACATTCACAAGAGCTGGAATAAGACATCATGAAACTAAACTCATCAACTTAAAGTTGTTGAACTTCACACTCTTGCTGATAGTCTGGTCAGGAAGTAACTGTGATCATCTGGATAGAATTGAAGCTGTGAAGATTATTCTTAACAACATGATGGTTTGAACCTAAACAAAATATCTTACTGATATTGTGAAATGATCAAGTTCAATTTCTTTTACTGGATGAACTGCGATCTATCTACAAAGGAACTGAAATACATCACTATTTGCTAAGAGTTGAAGATGAAATTTAAGGTTATGGTCAAAAATGATTCTTGCCAATATCAGAAAAAGATACTGGATGATGGTCAATATTACTTTGGATCATATATTCCTACATACATAAATTTCAAAGGGCAAGAAGTCAACATGAAGATAAGAGAAACTATGATTGAAAATGTTCTTACACAAAGATACATAACTATGAATCATGATGGGTCTAAAGCTTGCTAGTGACATTGGAGGAGTTGATGATTCAAAGAACTCCTATCAGAAACTTAAGGGCTGCTATCTATCAACTGTCAGATAAATATGGATATGAGAAGAACTTGAAGATCAGATTACAAGAGATATTGTTGAAGAAGATTGATGACAGAGTTAAAGCTTTTATTCAGAGATACAGTAGAGTTTATCAAGGAATATGAAGATTCAAGTATGAAATAAAGTATGCTTTGTCTCTAAATTTGTCTATTTGGTTTTTGGCACTAGAAATTAATAGAATTTATGCTTATTTTGCAAAGCATAAATTAGGGGAGATTATTAGGAACTGTCTATGTCAGGAATCAGGATTTATCAAGGTGTCAGGATCTGACAAAGGAATCAGGATATGTTAAGCCAATCAGAATCTGTTTGACAGTCAGGATATATCAGTACGTCAGATAAGAAGACTGTCAGGATCTGAGTGGATAAGTCAATTCTGCAGGATAAATCAGGAGGTACTGATTTATAGGATCATAGTTGATTTAGATATGTATAGAAAGTGGTAGAATTATACTATAACATATTGTGATTGATAGTGTTTGATTGTAGCTGTGTAGTATACTAACACATAATAGGTTAACACTTTAGGTGTGGTGCTTAACTCGAGTATTCGTATAACCTAACAAAACTCTTAAGAATATTGTTTGAGAGAGTTTTGTAACAGTTTATCAAAGATCAATATAAACTGTTATTGATTATTCTGTTCTTACTTACTTTCATAATACATTGATTTGTTTAGTAATTTATCCAAGCCCCTTAAACAATTACTTACTGGGCAACACTTGATGATCCCAATGGAGTGGAAAACCAGGTGTATAGTTTATCTATGCTAATTTTGCATTGATTTTGATTTATAAAGAAGGGTTCTTCTAGAGAATTTAAATGTATTTGTCTAAATTATGTGTACTTTGGCCACTTAAAATTCATGATACTTAATTTTTATTATTTTAGGCAAAAGGCATTCATAACAAATATTGTAAAGTAATAAATGCATTACATGGACATATTAACTGTAGAACCTTTATTTCATTGTAAATTCAAGTTTGCATGTAGTAGGTTCATGATACATTTTATACTCTCTATATAATCAAGCCGGTGTAAAAATGTTTGAAAGGAGACAACTTGATCATACCCTAGTGAAGGAGAAGGCTTTCAAAATCATGCAGTTGCAGAAAAATGGTGGAAGGAGCTTCTTATACATTAGGATATTTCAAAGTCCTAGAGAAGGCAGTAGTATTAAAGTACATAATATTATAATCATGAAGTCACCAGGTAAATAGTCAATAAAAGTCACATATATAAACTCTGATAAGCTATGTCGTGAAGTCTACTCCATAATTTTCAAAAGTCAAGGGCATTCAATACTATACATATCATGTCTATTACATAACCGCAACAATATGTGCTTTAATAATTTTTGTGCTTAATTTATGTAGATGTAAAGTCTGAGATGCTCTAATTTTGATAAACAATTTAATCATCTTGATGGAGTTTAGTGAAAGCAGTTCAAATAAGATAATATATAATTGGTGTAGGCATCCCTGCTAACTCGGATATAAGCACCAAATAAAGATTCCAAATTATGAGAACTCACATATTTATAACTTAATTTTTAAATGAATTATTTTTATCAGATGTAGATAAGCTTGCAAATTAATATTTCCTCCTATTGTTGTGTGTGTGAGTGCAGGTGTTTATATATTTGAGATGTTTTAATCCACATCATAGTGCAAATCTCAATCCTTAAAAATATGTGTAGTACTTGAAAATCTCAAAGTTTATATTTAAAACTCAAAGGTTCATAATGTTGATGCTTGAATAATGGTGAAGCTACATTGCAGCAACTAAAATCAGGTACCAATTTTGTTCCCTCCAGAAATACTTAAAGATCCATGGCTTTGGAAATGGAGATGTTCTCATGCAGGAAAAAAGGATCTGAAGGAAAAAACCTTTCCTACTAATTAATTAAAGCTAAGAATGAGTCAAAATAAATCAGTTACAAAATACTGTAATTACACAAGGACAATAATCCTGAACTTGAAGGGTGTCATACTAAAATCCAGAAACATCCAATGCACGTCTCAGTATTTCAAATTATAATTTCAGCATGAAATTTAAATTTGTTGGATGTAGAATACTGGACTGACCAAAAGCTTGCACCAACTCACTAGTTGTAACTAGGTGTGGATGGATCTTAATTTCCTATGATGATTTCTTCTGCCGTTGTCGAAATTTCTGCATTTGTTAGTTCAAACAAATTAAAGTTTAGTATCTAGTTATCGAAGAAGTAACAAATTTTTATTGGCAAGCTTCAATGGAGGGTATATATTCTCAATAAGTAGGCCAAGTTATTTTTTTCTAGATAAACATCGATAGATAATAAATCCTTTTGTAACCTAAAATGGAGATTATGATTTTCATAATATATTATACTTAATTATGTTAATTTAACTGTTTGACAGATTAGAAATTTTGAAATACCGTATTTAAAGATTTCAAATCTAATATAAAAATTAAACTATTATAGGTTGCAGAAAGACCTGCAAATGGCTGTTACTTGTGTCCTAGTCAGTCCCGGCACATTCAAAATCTTCAAAATTTTCTTCCCAGAACATCCTTGATCTCCAATTCAAACTCCTGCTGTAAAAGAACCAATCGAATCAATCTAGGCTTCGAGTCCTTCTTCGAGACGAGATAGCGAATAGCAACGTGATCAGTGAAAACTGTCACCTTCGTCCCAAGAAAATAAGATCGAAACTTCTCAAAACCGTAGACATTGGCTAAGAGTTCTTTCTCAGTATTAGTATAGTTCAGTTGAGCACCATTTAGGGTCTTACTAGCATAGTAGACCACAAAATATATTGTTCTTCCTCTGCCCAAGAACTGCTCAAACTGTAAAGTCACTTGCATCGCACATCATCTCAAAAGGTTCATTCCAATCAGGCGCAGTTATGACAGTGCCGTGATTAAACTCTTCTTTAGATCTCAAAAGCAGCTAGGCATTCGTCATCAAACTTAAAGGGTACATCTTTCTCTAAAACTTCTGTTGTAGCACAACACTGCATTCCTCCGTGAGAGCAACGGTCCTCTAAGTCATCTAGCTTCTTTTCTTCTTATTTTCTTCTTCCTCTATCTACCAATGTACAACAACTTGGGTTGCCTCCCAAGAAGCGCTTGGTTTACGTCGCTAGCTTGACGTAGAATCCCCATATCAAGTGGATATTAAAACGGCACTAACCGCCTCCCGGTTTTCCGTATCTCTATAGTAATGCTTCAAACGCTGCCCATTCACCTTGAACGCTTGGCCTGTATCATTCTCAAAAATCTCCACCGCTCCATGTGGAAACACAGTTTTGACAACAAACGACCCTGACCATCTTGACTTCAACTTTCCAGGAAAAAGACGGAGATGAGAGTTGAACCAAAGAACTTGTTGCCCGACACAAATGACTTGAGCACCAAACCCCTATCGTGCCACCTCTTAAATTTCTCCTTATACATTTTATTGTTCTCATACGCCTGAAGTCGAAACTCGTCTAGTTCATTCAATTGAAGCATCCTTTTCTTTCCAGCTGCATCCATATCAAGGTTTAATTTCTTCAAACCCAATATGCTTTGTGCTCTAGCTCCACAGGAAATGACATCCCTTACCATAAACCAACTGAAACGGTGACATGCCTAGCAGAGTCTTGTATGCTGTTCGATACACCCAAACAGCTTCATCCAGCTTCAAAGACCAATCCTTCCTTGATGGACAAACAACTTTCTCTAGATAACGTTTGATCTCTCTTTTAAATGCCTCAGCTTAACAATTAGTCTGAGGATAGTAAGCTGTATCAATGTGATGATTCACATTATATCGCTGCATCATAGCAGTGAACTTGCGATTGCAGAAATGCGATCCCTTGTCACTGATTATGACTCTTGGAGTCCCAAATCTTGTGAATATCTGCTTATGAAGAAAATTTAGCACTACCTTTGCATCATTTGTCGGTAAAGCCTTGACTTCAACCCATTTCGAGACATAAACAACCTCCAACAAGATAAACTGATTATTGCAAGATGTGACAAATGGCCCTATGAAGTCAATTCCCCAAACATCGAAGACCTCAATCTCAAGAAGCACATTAAGAGGCATCTCATCCCTCTTAGACATATTACCAACACACTGGCAGCGATCACACTTCAAAATGAACCGATGCAGATCCTTAAACTATGTAGGCCAGAAGAATCCTGCTTGAAGGATACGAGCTACTATCTTCTCTCCACCATAGTGGCCCCCATAAATAATTGAATGAAAGTCTCGCAAGATACCCCCGTCTCGCTGTATGGAATACATCTCCTGATGATTTGGTCAACTCCTTGCCTAAAGAAAAATGGCTCATCCCACATGTACCACTTTACCTCATGAAGAAACTTCTTCCTTTGAGCAGAAGACAAGTCTGGAGGCATTATATTGCTAACAAGGTAGTTCACAATGTCTGTGAACCAAAGTTTCCCTTCTTGCACCCCAAATAATTCTCATCGGGAAAAGACTCATTTATCAATGTCTTATCCTGTGAAGTCGCACTCGGATCTTCTAACCGCGATAGATGATCAGCGACTTGATTCTCAGTAACTTTCCTATCCTTGATCTCCAATTCAAACTCCTGCTGTAAAAGAACCAATCGAATCAATCTAGGCTTCGAGTCCTTCTTCGAGACGAGATAGCGAATAACAACGTGATCAGTGAAAACTATCACCTTCGTCTCAAACAAATAAGATCGAAACTTCTCAAAACCGTAGACATTGGCTAAGAGTTCTTTCTCAGTATTAGTATAGTTCAGTTGAGCACCATTTAGGGTCTTACTAGCATAGTAGACCACATGAAATATATTGTTCTTCCTCTGCCCAAGAACTGCTCCAACTGCAAAGTCACTTGCATCGCACATCATCTCAAAAGGTTCATTCCAATCAGGCGCAGTTATGATAGGTGCCGTGATTAAACTCTTCTTTAAGATCTCAAAAGCAGCTAGGCATTCGTCATCAAACTTAAAGAGGGCATCATTCTCTAGAAGATTGCACAATGGTTTAGAGAATTTCGAGAAGTCCTTGATGAGCCGCCTATGGAAACCCGCATGATCAAAAAAGTTGTGGACTCCCTTAACAAAAATTGGTGGAGGAAGGTTTTCAACGAACCCCACCTTGGCTTTGTCCACCTCAAGTCCTTTACTAGAGACCTTGTGCCCAAGAATGATGCCCTGTTGTACCATAAAGTGACATTTCTCCCAGTTGAGAACCAGATTGTTCTCAACACACCTTTTAAGAACTGCGCCAAGATTTTGCAAGTACTCCTCAAAAGAATCACCGAACATAAAAAAATCGTCCATGAACACCTCCACATTCTAACCAATCATGTCAGAGAAGATAGCCATCATGCATCTCTGAAATGTGGCAGGTGCACCACACAACCCAAAAGAAACTCTTCTAAGGAAAAAGTACCAAACGGACAAGTGAAGGTAGTCTTTTCCTGATCTTCTAGAGCAATGCAAATCTGATTATAACCCGAATAGCCATCTAGAAGACAATAGTATTCATGCCCAGCCAACCTGTTAAGCATCTGATCAATGAAAGGAAGAGGGAAATGATCCTTCCTCGTGGCTTTGTTCAGCTTCCCGTAATCCATGCAAACTCTCCACCCCATGACTGTTCGAGTAGGAATGAGCTCATTCTTCTCATTAGTGACCATAATGATACCTCCTTTCTTCGGCACACAATGTATTGGACTCACCCAAGAACTGTCAGAAATAGGATAGATGATCCCTGCATCTAGCCACTTGAGAATTTCCTTTTTCACAACCTCTTTCATTATCGGATTTAGCCTTCTCTGCGGCTTAACATTTGGCTTGCTTCCTTCCCCTAGCAGAATTTTATGCATGCAATAAGAAGGTCTGATTCCCTTGATATCTGCTATGTTCCTTCCAATTGCCGATTTGAATTCTCTCAGAATTCTCAAAAGCTTTTCCTCATTACTACCTGAAAGGTCAGATGCAATAATAACAGGCAAAGTAGATTCATCACCTAAAAAAGCATACCTTAAGTGTTTAGGCAAAGGTTTAAGCTCGAGTGTAGGAGCTTCCTTCTTGAGGCGCTTTGGAGAATTTTTCAGCTCTTCCAATCTAAAAGATTCAAAAGGCATATCCAGCCTTTGCTTCCGAGGAGAAGCATTCAAATATTGCAACTACTCATCACCTTCATCATCTTCACTATCTGAATTCCCCAAGAAGGCCATTTCTAAGGCATCAGACCTTAACATTTGGTCAAGTTCTGAAGTAACCACAGAATCGACCAACTCCACTTTTAAGCACTCCTCATTATCAGTAGGGAATTTCATGGCATTAAACACATTAAAAGTCACATCTTGATCCAGCACTCGCATAGTGAGCTCACCCTTCTACACATCAATCAAGGTTCGGCCCGTAGCCAAGAATGGTCTTCCCAAAATTATGGGAATCTTTTTATCCTCCTCGAAATCAAGAATTACAAATTCCGCTGGAAAGATGGGTTTGTCCACCTTGACCAAGACATCCTCCACAATGCCCGTGGATACGTAATAGAGCGATCGACCAACTACAAGGACATAGAAGTGGGATTTGGATTAGGTAAGTCTAAATTCTTTAAGATAGACAAAGGCATCAAATTGATGCTAGCTCCCAAGTCACAAAAGCATTTGTCGAATGACACTTTTCCGATAGTACAAGGAACAGTGAAGCTTTTAGGATCTTTAAGCTTTGGAGGCAACTTCTGTTACAGCATAGCACTGCATTCCTCCGTGAGAGCAACGGTCTCTAAGTCATCTAGCTTCTTTCCGAGAGAGAATACCGTTCATGAACTTTGCATAGCTAGGCATCTGTTCAAGAGCTTCAGCGAAAGGTTTGTTGATATGAAGTTTATTGAACACCTCCAGAAACTTAGCAAACTGCTTATATAACTTTTGCTTCTGCAACCTTTTAGGAAAATGAGGCGGAGGATAGACCTGTTTCTCCCCTATATTACCCTCAAGAGGAGTGTGTTCTATAGTTTTCTTCCTTGTTTCCACTTCTGCTTCCTTTGGCACTTCTTCTTCAACCACACCTTCAAATTCTGAAACTTGAGCTTTTTCTTAGCTTGCAACCTTCCCAGACCTCAATGTAATTGCCTTCACCTGCTCTTTTGTTTCCTTCTTACCTGGTACTTATATGTCACTAGGGAGTGTACTAGGTTGTTGATTCAACAAGGCATCGGCAATCTGCCCAATTTGATTCTCCAAGGTCTTGATAGATACCGCTTGGCTCTTGCACATGAGCCTCAACTCCTCCAATTCAGATTTTTTATTAGATTGTTGTAGTTGGAGTTATTGTCTTGGGGCATATTGCGATTGTTGAAAACCAGTAGGGTTGTATTGCTTTGCTGCATACTGTTGATAAGGCTGTTGCACCGTATTCTGAGTATTGCTCCAGTTAAAGTTAGGATGATTGCGGTTGTTGGGATGAAAGGTGGCTGTAAATGGTTGCTGCGACCTCTGAAAGTTGCTCACGAACTAAGCTGATTCACTAGAAATAGCACACTGCTCTGTCTCATGGGCACCATCACAAAGCTCACAGACACTAGTGATCTGATTAATTCCATAATTAGCCAAAGAATCCACCTTTATCGTCAAAGCATTAAGTTGAGCAGCTATAGCAGTAGCTACATCTACCTTCAGAATTCCTGCTACCTTACCTTGAGTCAGTCTCTGAGATGGGTTCTGGTATTCATTAGCAGCCATCAGTTCAATCTAATCATACGCTTCATCGTAGCTCTTAGCCCATAAGGCTCCACCTGATGTTGTATCAAGCATGGGTCTAGAAGTCACACTCAAACCATTATAAAAGCAGTTAATGATCATCCATTCAGGCATCCCATGATGAGGACACTTTCTAAGCATCTTCTTATAATGATCTCAGGCTTCACACAAAGATTCTCTCGATTGCTGCGCAAATTGAGTAAGAGCATTCCTGATTGCAGCAGTCTTCGCCATAGGAAAGAACTTAGTGAGAAACTTCTGAGCAAGATCTTCCCACTTGGTGATAGAGCCTGGTGGTAGAGAATGCAACCAACACTTAGCTTTATCCCTTAGAGAGAATGTGAAAAGCCTTAGCTTTATAGCATCTTCAGACACATTATTGAATTTGAAGGTTTCGCAGATCTCGATGAAATCTCTAATATGCATATGCATCTTGATTTCAAAAGTGTTAGCCGAGATGGCTGGTCTGACAATGCTAGACTGAATATCATTGATATTCGGCTGAGAGTAGTCCATCAGAAGCCTTTGTATTTATTTCTGGTTTACCCATTGCAACAAGAGCTTCTTCATTAACTTTCTCCTCTACTACAAGAACTTCTTCCTCTACTAAAACTTCTTCCTCCGCTTTATTCAGTGTTCTCTTTCGAGATCGAGAACGCGTTAGTATAAACGCTCTCTAGAGTACCTGAAAAAGCAACAAGCAAACAAGTAAGTAAAATATCCGAGTCAGTGTACTTTAACGACCACTGATGTCAAGAACATATACTAAAAATTAACACCGAGTCCCCGGCAGCGGCGCCAAAAACTTGTTAGGACGAAAACACACGCTAATATTCACGCAAGTGTATGCGTTCACAAGTAATATTGAATTATTTCTAGTTCATTCCCACATAGACTGGTTTAGGTTAACTTCAATCTATGCACTTATGCAACAATGGTATGGTTATTATTCAATGCTAAGATGATAACAAGTTGAGATTGTTTATAAGTAAGATATTAACTAACATGCAATTAACTAAGAGATTAAAAGGTTTGATTTACTTATATGACACAAACATGGGATTCTAACTTCATTAAATACCCTACTACCATACATCCACTAAAGGGATAGAACAAGAATAGACACCAATCAGATAACAAGAAACTAGTAAACGCCAACTTTCGTTGTACGAATACCCTACTACCATACATCCACTAAATAGATAGAACAAGAATAGACACCAATTATATTGAGACCCTATATATCTATAGAATTTGACAATATAACGGTTTAATGTGCAAGTTATCTATCATGATTACATAGGGCAAGTAAGATGGTTAAAATTACCTATGAATCATGCATATCAAATACATGAACCTATGCTAGAATAGCAAGTTCTAAACACCTATATTCACTTTCGCTTCAATAGAGATTAACAAATAAGAAAACTAGCATCCAAGATTACAACTCAATTATAGAATCACAAGTATAAACAAGTTGTTCTTCTCCTTTGTTGTATTTGTGCTCCTAGGTCTTCTCGATGTCTTCTCCTTAAGCTCCGTTACGTGCTTCTTATGAAAAATGACCTTAAGTCATCATTATATAGCAACCCATACAGATTAGAAGTCCAGAAAATCAGTTCTCTACTTGAAACAGGTTCTTTCTCTCTGTAGTTCTGGCGCGGGCGCGCGCTATCAGAGCGCAGGCGCGCTGACATTCTGGAATTTCTACTTCTGCTTGTTTTCTTGACTAGTTTGAGATGGTGTTCTACGAGCAAACTTCCTAGACACCCTCCTAACACCACTTTAGCAGCAAAACAATGCTAAATCTCCTTAATCCCTTATTTATGCCTGGAATGCAACCCTACAAAAATGAATCAAATATACAAAATACTAGAGTACAGAACACTAATCCAAACCTTTATAGGACGTTCTATGTAGACATAAATGCCACTTAACACACCCCAAAACTTGAACCGATGCTTGTCCTCAAGTATAAACAGACACAAAGAACAAGAAATAAAAATGCATGAATGCAACTAACATGAATGCAATGATCCCCTCAGAATAACTAAACCAACCAATAAGTAACATCTCAACAAATGAAGTTATTCGCACAAATATCAATCAAATCCCACAAATCAACTCACAAGCCAGAAATGTGCGTGCGTGCAATTGCTTAACAGATATACTGTCACAACTAGATCAATAATCATGACTCACTACTCATCAAGGCAATCACAAGGTTATAAATAGAATAAAAGCTAAACTCAAATGATTAACAACACTTCAATTCTTCTATCAGAGTTATTATATGTTTTATGCTTTTATTTATAACACATAAACAATCACAAATATGCTTATTTGACCGTGCAATGAGTGAGGTCCACAAAAGACTTATACAATAATAACCATGTAGCGAGCATTAGGTTAGTGGATCCCAGACTATAAAAGCCGTAGGTCACTAGGCACAAAGTCCCCTAAGAACTTAATAACTCGAGTATTAAAGAGCCCACTCGTGATCAATCATGCATCGACACATATTTTTTTCTTTTCTTTTCTTTTTTCTTTTCTTTTTTCTTTTTTTTTTCTTTTCTTTTTTTTCTTTTATTTTTTTCACATGATTTCTGAACGAGTGCATTTCGCTCCATCTAGTGCAACCCTAGACTACTCATATAAAATGAGCCGGCTACTAGCCATTTGACACCTAACCACAACAACTAGCAATGAAATCCAATGTTTTCTCCAATTTTTAAATATCCATGTTATATTACCATTAAGAGAATTTAAATTCTAAATATAAAAAAGTGATTAAACCTCGACAAACTTCCATGTTCCATGAGCAAACTTCCTAGACACCCTCCTAACACCACTTTAGCACCAAAACAATGCTAACTCTCCTTGATCCCTTATTAATGCCTGAAATGCAAAACACTACAAAAACTAATCAAATACATAAAATACTTGAGTACAAAACACCAATCCAAGCCTTTATAGGACGTTCTACGTAGACATAAATTCCACTTAACACCTTCTAAGGTGGAACTCCATATCTTACTTACATGATCGGAAGAATTAGCATACCTCTCATTCACACTTCTCTTTTGTTGACTAATACCAGAGCAGTTCCCTACTTTCAGAGTGTTCACTCCCTTCCTTCATACCTATATATGTTAAAGTAATTTTTTTATCACGTGGAGATGCAATACAACATGTACCTTTATCAACTGCTATGAAGTAGCAGTTGATCGAACAATTTGAACCATCAATGGTTGTGCTGTTAGAATAGCCATTGATGGACTAACACTTATCAATGGCTGATAGATAGTCACTGATGAGGTGAATAAAAGATGTCACTGTGGTTAAAGTCTGTGAAAATTGATTAAAGATTTAAGAGCATAGTTTTAGATACATGTGATTTAAATGAGATATTTATGATTATTAGCTTTAGTGAAAGACTTCACCATGAATTCAAGAGTTGTAAAACTGCCTTGAGGTATTGGTACTTAACCCACATTCATGAGATGAGTAGGTGATCTGCTACGGTGATTATATGAGTTTGATTTCAAGATTGATTTACAAGATTTTGGTTGTAATTTTGCAGAGACATGTATCACATCAATCTGAATTTAAGAAAGGCATTGTCTCAATGAGTGAGATGCCTCTTGTTCTGAAATGACAACTGAACTCACATAATTAATGATTTAGCATTAAATCATTTCTTTGGTTATATGGATGTGTTCTTCACTTTCACGAAACTCCAGTATACTAGAGGGAATTTAACTACATCTTCTAGTTAGATAGTATTCTCAAACCCTGGTTCCCTTTAAAAAGGGACTACCACTGTTAAGGGTTTCCTATCTTGACAAATCAAAATAGTTTTACTTATTGTCTGAACATTTTTGTAAAGTGTATCTTAGTCAATAGTTGTGAGGGATGTTATTCAAATAAACTGAACCTCCATTTGAATTGAAGTGGGTTTGAATGGTTTTCCCTAGGAAATATTATTCTCAAACCATGTAGCCATTGCGTGTCTACTTGCACCCAAAGAGAGAGAGAGAGTAACGAGAGAGTGGTAGACAGAGAGAGTGTGCTGAGAGAGATGGGTAACGAGAGAGTGTGTGTTGAGATAGAATGAGAGGCGGACTAGTTTGACTTGCCAAAATTCTCAATTTTTCTAAAAAGATTTGGATAGATTTTTCCCCAAAATTTCCCCCTCTCTACAAATTACTGGGCCCATAATTTGGATATATGTTCATGCCCAAACTGCAACAGTTATGTAATAATTAATATTCAAATTATTATACAATTTTATGTATTTTAATATTTTATATAAATTTGTATATTACATTTTTTTATTTTTTTTAATTTTGTTATAAAGATATTCGTGTATCACATATCTCATTTATTAAATTTATATTAGTATATCAGCTTAGATTCTTGAAAAATGAATTAAAATTAATATTTAATCATAAAAATATTATAATTATGTTTCAATACTCTAAGGTAACACTTTGACAAAAATGCTCCAAGCTGCAACACTTTCTACCTAATGCAACATCAATTTTTTGGCTAAGGTAACACAAAAACAACACCCAATGGTTGGTTCAGTTGGTTAAAGAGGAGATAACAATTCTCTTGGTCACATATTCGAATCCTGTGGAGGAGAATATATGAATATACCTCCTGAGCCAGAGTCTGTCACTTAAATGCGATTTACCTTGGTTCACGTAGTTTGCAGGCTATTGCGTGAGCCCGTGGGTTTATCCAGTGTGCACCCGAATGGTAGCGACTGCGGGTTCCGTACGATAAAAAAAACCACAATGTTGATTAGCTTACGAGTACCATATATAGGGTAACATATCAGGTAACATTCTTCAAGGGGGCGTTGCGATAGGCCTTATATGGTGTAGTGTAATGAGATAAGTTAAGTTTGCGATAGGCCTTATAAGTTAAGGGGATTCAGTACAGTGAAATAAAAGTGAGGTGGGTGGATAGTACTAAATAAGGGTGTTTTTAGTATTATTTTAAGGTAGGTTTATAATTGATCATATATATATAGTAATACCAGCCATTATTTAAGAGATTACATTTAATTTTGGAGAATCTTATAGATTTTTCTAAAGTTATATTTGACAAATTATAAAATTTTGATTATAATGTTCAAAGAAATTTTAGTTTATATTAATTATGTTTAGAATTACTTTTATGCTTTATTTTAGAATGTACAACCTTTTTAAATGTGCATACATACTTTAAACATTTTTTTCTATACCACATTAGAGCATCCGATATTAGCGTTAATGGTGTCTAAAATAATATAAAATGATGATTATGTAAAATTTACTGAACGTGTAACTGAGCTGCTCTACTAGGGACCGTTATAATGTTAAATTTATGCTTAGAGATTTGCTACAGCTTTCTAGAGATTCACAAAAGTTTAGCCAATAAGAGGAGGTTGGCTATATTTTTAGCTAAGGGGATTTTAGATGGTTGGAGTATCCAAATTTAGACATATCAATACTATACTATACTATAATAACCCGAATGTGGTATACATTTTAGTTTGGTTAATCCTCATTTCGATTAGGATAGTCGGATTTTCTTCATCAAATAATCACAGCCTGTTAGATTCAAAGACTAAAATAAGTTCTCAGGTTCGAATTTATAAAAATACATATAAGTTCTCAAGTGTAAATATTACCAAAAATAAATATTTACATTATCAATGGGTGTTTGCATAAGGTTGCAATATATTAACTCAACTTTTTTTATTATGTTCCTAAAGTTTTAAAATTATTAAAATTTTTGTGCTTATTAATTTTTTCTTTAATTATTTTCCTAGCTACAAATTTTATAAATTTTAATTTAAATATGGGTTAGTATTATATTATATTAGTTGTTTTCAACTTTTTCTAAAATTTAAAATTTTAAAATAAAATTCAAACATGCTAATTAGTAACTGGGTTTAGTAATAACTCATGGTTAATACTATAATATTATTTATTATTAAAATATTTTTTATGTTTACAATTATTTTTGTTAACAAAACCCTATCAAATCAACCACTTTTTTCAATTATATATAAGCATTTAGTTTGATTTTCACAATAAATAACTTAGTGTAAGATCAATATAACAATCATTATTTTTTTTTTAAAAATAGCATTTTGAATTAATTATATTTTGATGTTTTTGATATTGTTGGTATCATTTTTAGAAATTTAACTTATTTTATATAAATAATTTTAATAGTAATTCAGTTAAACAAAATCAATCAATAAATTTTGATAAAAATATGGAATAAAAAATATATTTGATTGTTAAGATGATTAGAAAATATAATTAAATATAATAAAATTATAAAATGTACATTAGAAGGTTCAATTACAATTTTAAATTTTAAAGAGACGGTGAGCAAGAGAGGAGACGATGTTGTTGATAAAATACAAAGAATTTAGACACAGTGAAAGGTGAGCATATTTGGAAATGGGGACTAACCATCAAAATTTAACTTTCACTAATAACTCAAACATAATATACTAGAGATAAACAAGACCAAATTATAATATTGCCCTTCATTTTCTCGTTCATCACGTCTTTGCCACATGCCAAAGGCACGTGTAATATGCAACTCCTACAACTCTCTTGTGTTCATTTAAACACACTATACAATTAGCATTTCTCACTTCACTAGAGCTAGAGATGGATAAAACATATCTAAGAGGAAGAGGTTTCCAACCATATCAAAAAATTAGTGAGCACCAACACATACTCTTTCCTCGTAATATTTTCGGTCTGTTTAGTGCATTTTTTTTATCATTTTATCATTTCATTATTAATTTTTGTGCTAACAAAATGATGCCCATACACACATGTGTTTATGTGTATATTGGGGGCATATATAATTTTAAGATTGTTTATTTGCAATTTGAAATGCTTCCATTAGAAGATCTAATTTTATTTAGATGTGAGGTGCATTTCTCTCATTTAATAAGTAGCCATGGTACTTCATGCAATTACAAAGCATCTTTCTTACTTTCATGTCTCTCTTTGATCTATAGTTACAAATCAATATTTTTAATTAGGCCTTTCTTCAGCTCCAATTCTATAATAACTATAACTAAGAAGAGATATGGTTGATGACAATACACACATTTACCCATTCAAATTCAAATATATCATAGTTTTCAAAATATAGATATATATTGCCTATTATGCTTATCAAAAAATAATGCACAGCACATCTGTAACGACTCGTATACTTTTATATTTAATTAAAGTGTAATTATGAAATTATTAATTGGATAATATATGTGTATAACTTCTGTCAGCTATGTGTTGTTTTACTTTTATCTATGTGTGTGAATTACGGTGTCCATGGTGGTTGTGTAATTAATTATGGACTTTTATTGAATTGTTTTCACTATTAAAAGTGGATTTAATACAAGTTTATTTGTGTAAATATGTGGATTGTCTCTAAAATTGTTTTTATGACTTTATAATTTAGAAATCAATATTTCAACAATTATTTAACCCTATATGATTGTCTAACTGCATTTATTTGTAAAATCTGTATTTAAATCCCGAATTCTTCAAAAATTAGTCCAAGGTCGATCGGTAATAGTGGTAACGCTCTGCAAGGCAAGTACCCCTGACCATTCTTTTATGGTTCAGTATATATGAATAGCTAAATATTTTATTCTCGTAATGGAACAGAAACGTTTTAAGTTACTTATTCCCTGTATTTGAAAAATATTGTTTAAAATTATGTTTTGGGAAAAAGTAACTTCTGAAAACACCTATCTCTAAACGTGATTTAAATGAAAAGAGTATTAAATAGTGTGCTGTGACAGATTAGTTTTAAAAAGAGATAGGTGACAGTGATTTTGGAAACTGGATAAAGAGACTGTTTTGATCCAACTATGTTGTGGAATTTTGGAAAGAGGCAAAAAGGGAATTCAGTGGATATATTGGAGTTGTGTAAGAGGCCCGTTATTTGGTAACGGCCCAGTATGTGGTTGCGTAAGTGCCTAATTGGATTGGGCATTCTATTTAACCGATTAGTCCAGCATGGGGGAAAGACCTAGCTAGTCTTTTCCCAAGTTCCGGAACACATTCTATTTCTGGATGGCCGCTAGTCGCTGTCCGGTGAGGGTAGACTGATCAGCTATCTTCACCGTTAAACGTCCAATAGATTTGATTGATTCAGTTTTAAAATTGATTTAACAAATCAACTTATTGAGACAATTTATGTGAAAATGAAATAACATGCTAAGCCTTGATTATGGTAATTATACACAGCACACGACTAATATTGTTGTTTTTGGAAGCATGCTAGTTTTGAATATCCGGTTATAAATGTTTTCTAACGAGTTATGAATTCTGTTCCTATCACTGTTTTATCATACATTATTTTATTGTTATTCATATAATGGTACTGCTGAGCAAGCAATTGCTCACCCTTGCAGAATATTTTATATATATTGCAGATGCTTAGGAGATTCTTCCGCGGTGGTCAGGGCAGATTTCCAGTTCCTTTTGGAGTCAGGCTCCTCTGAGATAGTTATGCTGGACCAAAGATTGTCTGTTAAGTTGCTATATTAGGTTAATTGCATCAGGATAAATTGTAGTAAGTTGGTGTTATAATAGTTGTAACCTAAATCATACTTAAACCTGGCAAAGATCTTGGTAAAGGGGTCGTAGTTATATCCCGTTATTGAATTGTTTATCTTATGGTTGTTGTTGATTACGTCAACTCCTGACCCCGGGGTTGAGCCCGTCACAGTTGGTATCAGAGCTACAGGTTTGAGTCCCTGATTTAGGTTAAGAATAGAGTCAAAAGAGTATAGGAAGGTTTATATATAGATGTGGGTCAGCAACTCAACTAGAGGAGCAAGTCTATGGGTTTAGTCAAGGGTTTCGGAAATGTAACCCTGACGTTTGTTGAGGATTGACTGGAACAGCCCTAACCTAGAGTACGTTCCCTTCATATATGTATTATTAGTAATGTTCGATAGAGATTTTTAGTTTTCTCAAGAAAATGAGTTTGGTTGTGAGGATTCAGCGTTGAGCGGGGCCTTGTTGTGGCAGTTGAGAGGATGCCAGCGTTATTCCTAAATATTACCTCTTCTATGTCAAGGAATGTTATAGGCCCAATTGTGTGACCTTGGTGAGTTCGGATAACATGATAATAGTCAGAGGCTGCTATGACGACCAAGTTTTATAGTGCATGTGGATTGAATCGGGAGGTGATATCTTTGAACCTTTATACTTCTTCCTTGAAACGAATTTTGTTTCTAGAGTTATTGTTTCTTATCCTATATGTTGCTTACTTTTCCTGTGAGAAAGTTGGGAACTCGGAGGAAACCACTCAGGGTTCTGCTGGTTTAGTTATAAATCAGATTTTTCTCCCTCCTTATTTGTCAATCTCTATTTAAGCATTGTTTCTTTTCTCGGAGACTCTATCGGTTGATTGGGGCAAACAGTGCATATGAGTTGACCATTTGTCTATATGACAAAAGGGTCTGGTGGGACGCCACTGAATTATGTGTTGTTACCGTATGGTACTAAGACTGCCCATCTTACGTACTTGTATGGTTGCTCCCAGTCATACCTACATCTTCCTCACTGTTTCTTCTTATTCGATTCCCTCGAGTCGGAAATTTTATTGGATTTTCTATGGTAATGAATTTCTGCGATTAGATGGTCCTCGTTATGGAAAGCAAGTAAGAGCGACTGTTGAGAAGAACATGAGTCCTATATCAAGATATCATTTAAGAATAATGGTAACCGTGAGAGTTTAGGACTTAATGATGGAATTATAGACTTGGGAGAGTAAATCAGTGGTTGAGGAATTCTTTATGGGTAATAAAAAATCCTCCTTAGAAGAATGATTGGTTGGAATTAGACTATGGTGCCTAGAAGAGTGCAGTGTTCCTTAAGCTGACCTGATATACTAGTTGATTTATGCAATTGGTGTTTGATATAGCCAGCCAAGTTCCATAGTGTAGCAGATTAGTGTTGATATGGTAATGGAGCAATGACGGAAAGTTAGTCAGTTGCTGTTGTCTTAAGGAGCCATGCTACGGTGACTAGTTTATTTATATTTCAGTTTTTCTGTACTGTTGTTGATTCTGCTACTGTTATTATTGCTATTATTGTTAATGCTGCTAATATAAATTTCTTTTGTAAATGGACCCCGATATTAAAGACATGGGTACTGTGATTGGGTAGCATTTTCCTGATACAGGTGCATCGTTTAAATGGTGATACCTTTTGTTAAATATTTTTGTTATTGAATAAACTCATTTATATATTTCAGGAAGATGCCACCCAAGAAAGCTACCCAGTCTAAAGAAAATAGTAGTAGTTTTACGGAGAGTCCAGCTATAAATGAAATTCTAGACTTGTTGCGTCAGCAGCATCAACAGCAGTTGCAGTTAATCCAACAGGTTCAGCAACAGCAACTACTGTTGCAGCAGCAACAACAAAGAGTGAACCGAAGTGTTAGTTTTAAATCTTTTCAGAATGTTAACCCTCCTGAATTTAAAGGTGAACCTAATCCGGTAGCTGCTGGAGCATGGTTAAAAGAGATGGAGAAAGTTTTCAACCTTATTCAAGTAAGTGAGAATCTTAAGACTGATTATGCAAGCTATTTCTTGAAAAATGAAGCGAATTATTGGTGGGAGTCAACAAGGGCGTTAGAAGGAGAAAGCCCTGTTCCATGGGCTAGGTTACAGAATTATTTTTGGAAAAGTATTTTCCTGATTGTGTGAGGAATCAAATGGAGATTAAGTTTTTAGAACTGAAGCAAGGTGACAGAAGTGTAGCTGAGTATGAGGCTAAATTCACAGAGTTGGCTAGGTTTTTACCTGATTATGTGTGCTCTGAGGCTCAGATGGCAAGGAGTTTTCAACAAGGATTGAAGCCTGAAATTCGTAGTAGAGTGGTGACATTGCAACTCAAGATGTATCCTTCCATAGTTCAGGCCGCCTTAGTAATTGAATTTGATGAGAAGTTAGCCGCTAGAGAAAAAGAAGATAAGAAGCGAAAGATTGATGATATAGAAGAAGCATCAGGTCAAGAAGGATTCAGTCAGAAGTTTCATAAAAAGGTCGGAAGGAGTAAGAATAAAGAATTTAGAGAGAAAAGTATTTCTTTAAATAGAATTAGTAACACCTCAGCCAGCTCTAATCAGGCCAATTCGGTTAAATCGCCTATATCAGAATGTAAGCAATGCGGTAAGAGACATGGTGGAAGGTGTAAAGCAAATACTGAATGTTTTAGGTGTAGTCAGAAGGGACATTATGCTTCAGAATGTAAGGTGGAAAATCCAGAAGTCGTATGTTATAACTGTGGCAAGGTAGGGCATGTTGCCAAGAATTGTAGAAGTACTTCCCGAGATAGCATGGGAGGTAGTGCATCAAAAGGTTTGACGTCTAGTACAGCCAAGGCTAAGACTTGTAATGTGATTAAAAGTTTAGCTGCTCAGGACCCTGATAAGGAACCAGGGAAATAATTGATTACCGGAAGAAGCAAACAATAATTTTTATGGAAACTAATATTAGGATAAGTATTCAAGGACATAAGCAAGAAGATAAGGCGTAATTAGCGCATATAAGGGATATTAAGAAGGAAACTTCAGGATTGTGGGATGAAAGAATAATGAGATAAGGTGCATTCTGTGTTGTGCACTGATGTGATTTATAGGAAAGAGGAATGGATGTATGAAGTTACGTGATGATTATCAGAATTGGAAAAGTTGACGAATATGAATAAGTAACCCTGCATAGAATTGATTATTTATGAAAGGAACGAGTTGGTTCTTGGAGGAAGACCTAAGATCAGACTACTGTCAGCTAAAGGTAAGCCTGAGGACATACCAAAGATTGCGATTAGAATGAGTTATGAGCGCTGTAAGTTTTGGTGATAATAGGCGGAGTAACGAGTGTATCAGTTATCTATAAGAAATTAAGGAATGTGGTGTATCAGGAGTACTTGCATGGTATAATCGTATTTATTGATAACATCCTCGCCATCTAAGGGCTAAGGAATGCCAAGTTAAAAACCTAAAGAAATGCCGCAAAGGGGTGAACAGTAGCAATTGTATATTAAACCTTAAGAGTATGAAGTTCTGGTCAGGAGCCCGGTTGTTTGAGTAACTACCAACCAAGCAAGGTCCATTTAAGGACCGATGTCTTGAATAGGAGAGAAGAAATGAATATGGTTAAGATTACTAAGGACTAAATAGAAGAATTGGAAAGAGTAAAAGTTGGAGTTCGAATACCTAAAGGAGAATATATGAGAATACTTTCTAACCTTGACATATGAGAATAAGTAAAAAGTGTTCGAATGTTTGGAACTAAGTTGAAAATGAGTATTGCCTATCATCCTTAGATGAAGGGTCAAAGTGAGAAGGTGATTCAGAAAATATAAGATATATGGAGAATATATATATGATGGGTTTAAAAAGTGAACTGCGATAATCACCTACCTTGGATTGAGTTCTCTATGATAATAGTTACCCTGTTAGTAAGAGAATACTATTTTGCGAAGTGTTGTGTGGACATAAGCGTGAGTCCTCACCCTAGTGAGAGAAAATGGAAGTAGAGATATTATTAAGTCCTGAACTAATTCAGTACCTTAAGAGTGTAGTTGTGTTGATTTGGAAGAGAATTGAAACAACTCGGGAAAGATAAAGAAAGAAAGCGGATTTGCATCGAAAGAATATGAATATATAGAATTAGGATCATGGTTCAGGAAAAAGTTTCACCTTGAAAGAGATTGGTTAAATAGAAGAGACAAGTAGAGTCCTAAATGTATTGAACCGTTCGAGGTATAAAGAAATATAGGTAAAGTTGTTTATGAATTGGTATTATCGCCACAGTTGCAGTATATATATATAAATAATATGTTATACATGTCAATGATAAGGCGAGATATACCTGATTCGAACCAAGTTGTTCATTTGGGAGCCAAAGGGCTCTCATCCGAATTTGTTTTGCGTGGAATGATCGATCCGAATTCTAGTTCGTTAAAAGTGAATCCCTAGGAATGAGTTTATGTCTATAGTGAGTATGGTTTGAATAGATCATTGAGTTGAAGAGTCTACCTAGAAGTTAGAGAAAGATATGCTTGACAAATATCCTCACTTATTTAGTTAAGTCAGATTCTGAGGACAAAATCTTTTTAAGGGGGAAGGATGTAACGACTCGTATACTTTTATATTTAATTAAAGTGTAATTATGAAATTATTAATCGGATAATATATGTGTATAACTTCTGTCAGCTATGTGTTGTTTTACTTTTATCTATGTGTGTGAATTATGGTGTCCAGGGTGGTTGTGTAATTAATTATAGACTTGTATTAAATTGTTTTCACTTTTAAAAGTGGATTTAGTACAAGTTTATTTGTGTAAATATGTGGATTGTCTCTAAAATTTTTTTTATGACTTTATAATTTCAATATTTATTTTTGGAATTTTATAAAATTTAGAACTCAATATTTCAACAATTATTTAACCCTGTATGATTCTCTAACTGCATTTATTTGTAAAATCTGTATTTAAATCCCGAATTCTTCAAAAATTATGGAACTCATGTTTATTTAAGTTGGGAATATTCTGGGAATTTTAAAATTATTTTGGGGGTTTTTGAGATTAATTTTACCCGCACGTTGATTCGTTTATTTGAGAAAAACGGGTATAAATTACATTTCAGAAATTGTTTTAAAATTTCAAAATGTACGTTTTTATTTACTTCGGGATATTTGTAACGTTTTAAGACTGTTTCCGTGATTTTTCTGAATTTCTTTTAAGTGCATCTCGGTTCGTTAATTATCAAATGCGGGTATGAGTTGTGTTTCAAAAATGCTTTAAAAATTATGAAAAATTTATTTTATTAGTTTCGGGATTTTTAGAAAATTTTAAACTATTTTTGTGCTTTTACGAGTTTATTTTAATCGCGACTCGGTTCGTTTCATTTCGAATTTAAGGTCAAAATAGCCCATTAAACCTTCGTATTTATCTCAAATTCCACATGTCAGCATTTCAGCAAATTAGTAATACATGTTGCAAACTGAGTAAGGGAAAAAACAAATAATAAACAACCCACCCCCTGTTCACTCATCTTTCTCCCTCACTCTCTCTTACTCTCTCTGTTCGATCTCTCCTCTCATATCTCTTCCTCTCCTCTCTTTTTCTTGTTGTTCTTTTTCCTATTTCTTTCTCTCCGTTTCTTTCTTATTTCCCAGACGTTCTCTTCGCCGACTTTCCTATTCCGGTTCTAGTTAAAGGACTCCAGAAGTGAAGTCAAACTAAGGATAACCTAGTGATCAGTCGACAAGTGTAGCGAGGTTCCAAGAGAAGAACCTGAACGTTGAAGTCGGATCCAGGATAGTCTGATAGTAAGGCGATAAAGCAGAGTGTCCAAGTTAGTCCAAGGTCGATCGGTAATAGTGGTAATGCTCTGCAAGGCAAGTACCCCTGACCATTCTTTTATGGTTCAGTATATATGAATATCTAAATATTTTATTCTCGTAATGGAACAGAAACGTTTTAAGTTACGTATCCCCTGTATTTGAAAATGTTGTTTAAAATTATGTTTTGGGGAAAAGTAACTTCTGAAAACACCTATCTCTAAACGTGATTTAAATGAAAAGCGTTTTGAATAGTGTGCTATGACAGATTAGTTTTAAAAAGAGATAGGTGACAGTGATTTTGGAAACTGGATAAAGAGACCGTTTTGATCCATCTATGTCGTGGAATTTTGGAAAGAGGCAAAAAGGGAATTCAGTGGATCTATTGGAGTTGCATAAGAGACCCGTTATTCGGTAACGACCCATCATGTGGTTGCGTAAGTGGCTAATTGGATTGGGCATTCTGTTTAACCGATTAGTCCAGCATGGGGGAAAGACCTAGCTAGTCTTTTCCCAAGTTCCGGAACACATTCTATTTCTGGATGGCCGCTAGTCGCTGTCCGGTGAGGGTAGACTGATCAGCTATCTTCACCCGTTAAACATCCAATAGATTTGATTGATTCAGTTTTAAAATTGATTTAACAAATCAACTTATTGAGATAGATGATGTGAAAATGAAATAGCATGCTAAGCCTTGATTCTGGTAATTATACACATCACACGACTAATATTGTTGTTTCTGGAAGCATGCTAGTTTTAAATATCCAGTTATGAATATTTTCTAACGAGTTATAAATTCTGTTCCTATCACTGTTTATTTATACATTGTTTTATTGTTATTCATATAATGGTACTGCTGAGCAAGCAATTTCTCACCCTTGCAGAATGTTTTATATATATTGCAGATGCTTAGGAGATTATTCCGCGGTAGTCAGGGCAGAGTTCCAGTTCCTTTTGGAGTCAGGCTCCTCTGAGATAGTTATGCTGGACCAAAGATGGTCTGTTGAGTTGCTGTATTAGGTTAATTGCATCAGGATATATTGTAGTAAGTTGGTGTTGTAATAGTTATAACCTAAATCATACTTAAACCTGGCAAAGATCTTGGTAAAGGGGTCGTAGTTATATCCTGTTATTGAATTCTGTTCATTTGGTTTCTACTTCTGATATGAAAGCATCTATCAAGGCCACAACAGTTTTAGTCAAAGGATTGCATTCTTATGTCTCTGTACTTAAACAAGATAATGTTGATCTTAGAGAAGATATTGCTGATCTGTTTTGTGCCTATTAAAGGAACAAACATACATAAAGGCTTGATAAAGAGGATGTTCAACATGGAGACTAAGCAAGATCACATGTCTGAGATGATGACATCTCTAGAGGATAGTTAGATTGCAAAAAATTCTAAGTTGGATGCTACTCTCTCTCTTCTACAAAGTCTATATGCCAAAAGGGGGAGATAGTATCAAAGATAAAGTGTCAACCTGAATCAGTTTTGAGGAGAAATACCAATTCTGATGATGATGGTGATAAGCAAGCAAAGAAGACCTCTGATGTTGTGATAATTCAAACCGGAACTGGAATTCAAAATCAAACTACACCGTCAACTCAAGTCTTTAAGGGTTGATCACATGGATCTAATCTAGAAGTTGTTCTTGTTACCCCAAGTTTAATTCCTGACAATAAAGATACAAGTTCTGATTCTTTTCCTAACACTGACAGAGTGATAGTAATTCCTGATTCTGTTATAATTGAAGAGAAGAGATTCTATTTCGGATGGATTTACAGATTCTCTCTGCTTATGTTGATGCTTTAAATGCTGAAAATTTCAAGGAAGAATAAATGGCTTTCGACAGAGAAGAAAAGGCATAGGAAGGAAAAATTAGAATTACTATTGATAAAGCAAATCAAGCATACAAAAATATGCTTGAAAGATATGAAGGGAATAAATGGAGGAGTACATATATTAAGATGTTATATGAAAGAGCATAAAGGAAAACTCAAGTATTTCTAAAGATCAAGAATAAGTACAAATAGAGAAATATTGCTGATCTTATTTGTGATGATAAACTGTGCTTTACTTCTGGAGGAATAAGGATGGATGGTTTACCTGGTTCTAATACCATGGGAGATAAGAAGTCTTGGTTTGTACAATCCAAGAATTTCAAGTTGATTGAAACATTCACAAGAGCTGGAATAAGACATCATGAAACTAAACTCATCAACTTAAAGTTGTTGAACTTCACTCTTGCTGATAGTCTTGGTCAGGAAGTAACTGTTGATCATCTGGATAGAATTGAAGCTGTGAAGATTATTCTTAACAACCATGATGGTTCTGAACCTAAACAAAATATCTTACTGATATTGTGAAATGATCAAGTTCAATTTCTTTTACTGGATGAACTGCTGATCATATCTACAAAGGAACTGAAATACATTCACTATTTGCTAAGAGTTGAAGATGAAATTTTAAGGTTATGGTCAAAAATGATTCTTGCCAATATCAGAAAAAAGATACTGGATGATGGTCAATATTACTTTGGATCATATATTCCTACATACATAAATTTCAAAGGGCAAGAAGTCAACATGAAGATAAGAGAAACTATGATTGAAAATGTTCTTACACAAAGATACATAACTATGAATCATGATGGGTCTAAAGCTTGCTATGTGACATTGGAGGAGTTGATGATTCAAAGAACTCCTATCAGAAACTTAAGGGCTGCTATCTATCAACTGTCAGATAAATATGGATATGAGAAGAACTTGAAGATCAGATTACAAGAGATATTGTTGAAGAAGATTGATGACAGAGTTAAAGCTTTTATTCAGAGATACAGTAGAGTTTATCAAGGAATATGAAGATTCAAGTATGAAATAAAGTATGCTTTGTACTCTAAAATTTGTCTATTTGGTTTTTGGCACTAGAAATTAATAGAATTTATGCTTATTTTGCAAAGCATAAATTAGGGGAGATTATTAGGAACTGTCTATGTCAGGAATCAGGATTTATCAAGGTGTCAGGATCTGACAAAGGAATCAGGATATGTTAAGCCAATCAGAATCTGTTTGACAGTCAGGATATATCAGTACGTCAGATAAGAAGACTGTCAGGATCTGAGTGGATAAGTCAATTCTGCAGGATAAATCAGGAGGTACTGATTTATAGGATCATAGTTGATTTAGATATGTATAGAAAGTGGTAGAATTATACTATAACATATATTGTGATTGATAGTGTTTGATTGTAGCTGTGTAGTATACTAACACATAATAGGTTAACACTTTAGGTGTGGTGCTTAACTCGAGTATTCGTATAACCTAACAACTCTTAAGAATATTGTTCTTGAGAGAGTTTTGTAACAGTTTATCAAAGATCAATATAAACTGTTATTTGATTATTCTGTTCTTACTTTACTTTCATAATACATTGATTTGTTTAGTAATTTTATCCAAGCCCCTTAAACAATTACTTTACTGGGCAACACTTGATGATCCCAATGGAGTGGAAAACCAGGTGTATAGTTATTATCTATGCTAATTTTGCATTGATTTTTGATTTTATAAAGAAGGGTTCTTCTAGAGAATTTAAATGTATTTGTCTAACTTATGTGTACTTTGGCCACTTAAAATTCATGATACTTAATTTTTATTATTTTAGGCATAAAGGCATTCTATAACAAACTTATTGTAAAGTAATACAATGCATTACATGACATATTAACTGTAGAACCCTTTATTTCATTGTAAATTCAAGTTTGCATGTAGTAGGTTCATGATACATTTTATATACTCTCTATATAATCAAGCCGGTGTAAAAATGTTTGAAAGGAGACAACTTGATCATACCCTAAGTGAAGGAGAAGGCTTTCAAAATCATGCAGTTGCAGAAAAATGGTGGAAGGAGATTCTTCTACATTAGGATATTTCAAAGTCCTAGAGAAGGCAGTATTATTAAGTACATAATATTATATCATGAAGTCACCAGGTAAAATAGTCAATAAAAGTCACCATATAGTAAACTCTGATAAGCTATGTCGTGAAGTCTACTCCATAATTTTCAAAGTCAAGGGCATTCAATACTCATATCATATCATGTCTATTACATAACCGCAACAATATGTGCTTTAATAATAATTTTTGTGCTTAATTTATGTAGATGTAAAGTCTGAGATGCTCTAATTTTGATAAACAATTTAATCATCTTGATGGAGTTTAGTGAAAGCAGTTCAAATAAGATAATATATAATTGGTGTAGGCATCCCTGCTAACTCGGATATAAGCACCAAATAAAGATTCCAAATTATGAGAACTCACATATATTTATAACTTAATTTTTAAATGAATTATTTTTATCAGATGTAGATAAGCTTGCAAATTAATATTTCCTCCTATTGTTGTGTGTGTGAGTGCAGGTGTTTATATATTTGAGATGTTTTAATCCACATCATAGTGCAAATCTCAATCCTTAAAAATATGTGTAGTACTTGAAAATCTCAAAGTTTATATTTAAAACTCAAAGGTTCATAATGTTGATGCTTGAATAATGGTGAAGCTACATTGCAGCAACTAAAATCAGGTACCAATTTTGTTCCCTCCAGAAATACTTAAAGATCCATGGCTTTGGAAATGGAGATGTTCTCATGCAGGAAAAAAGGATCTGAAGGAAAAAAACCTTTCCTACTAATTAATTAAAGCTAAGAATGAGTCAAAATAAATCAGTTACAAAATACTGTAATTACACAAGGACAATAATCCTGAACTTGAAGGGTGTCATACTAAAATCCAGAAACATCCAATGCACGTCTCAGTATTTCAAATTATAATTTCAGCATGAAATTTAAATTTGTTGGATGTAGAATACTGGACTGACCAAAAGCTTGCACCAACTCACTAGTTGTAACTAGGTGTGGATGGATCTTAATTTCCTATGATGATTTCTTCTGCCGTTGTCGAAATTTCTGCATTTGTTAGTTCAAACAAATTAAAGTTTAGTATCTAGTTATCGAAGAAGTAACAAATTTTTATTGGCAAGCTTCAATGGAGGGTATATATTCTCAATAAGTAGGCCAAGTTATTTTTTTCTAGATAAACATCGATAGATAATAAATCCTTTTGTAACCTAAAATGGAGATTATGATTTTCATAATATATTATACTTAATTATGTTAATTTAACTGTTTGACAGATTAGAAATTTTGAAATACCGTATTTAAAGATTTCAAATCTAATATAAAAATTAAACTATTATAGGTTGCAGAAAGACCTGCAAATGGCTGTTTACTTGTGTCCTAGTCAGTCCCGGCACATTCAAAATCTTCAAAATTTTCTTCCCAGAACATCCTTGATCTCCAATTCAAACTCCTGCTGTAAAAGAACCAATCGAATCAATCTAGGCTTCGAGTCCTTCTTCGAGACGAGATAGCGAATAGCAACGTGATCAGTGAAAACTGTCACCTTCGTCCCAAGAAAATAAGATCGAAACTTCTCAAAACCGTAGACATTGGCTAAGAGTTCTTTCTCAGTATTAGTATAGTTCAGTTGAGCACCATTTAGGGTCTTACTAGCATAGTAGACCACATAAAATATATTGTTCTTCCTCTGCCCAAGAACTGCTCAAACTGTAAAGTCACTTGCATCGCACATCATCTCAAAAGGTTCATTCCAATCAGGCGCAGTTATGACATGTGCCGTGATTAAACTCTTCTTTAAGATCTCAAAAGCAGCTAGGCATTCGTCATCAAACTTAAAGGGTACATCTTTCTCTAAAACTTCTGTTGTAGCACAACACTGCATTCCTCCGTGAGAGCAACGGTCTCTAAGTCATCTAGCTTCTTTTCTTCTTATTTTCTTCTTCCTCTATCTACCAATGTACAACAAACTTGGGTTGCCTCCCAAGAAGCGCTTGGTTTACGTCGCTAGCTTGACGTAGAATCCCCATATCAAGTGGATATTAAAACGGCACTAACCGCCTCCCGGTTTTCCGTATCTCTATAGTAATGCTTCAAACGCTGCCCATTCACCTTGAACGCTTGGCCTGGATCATTCTCAAAAATCTCCACCGCTCCATGTGGAAACACAGTTTTGACAACAAACGACCCTGACCATCTTGACTTCAACTTTCCAGGAAAAAGACGGAGATGAGAGTTGAACCAAAGAACTTGTTGCCCGACACAAATGACTTGAGCACCAAACCCCTATCGTGCCACCTCTTAAATTTCTCCTTATACATTTTATTGTTCTCATACGCCTGAAGTCGAAACTCGTCTAGTTCATTCAATTGAAGCATCCTTTTCTTTCCAGCTGCATCCATATCAAGGTTTAATTTCTTCAAACCCAATATGCTTTGTGCTCTAGCTCCACAGGAAATGACATCCCTTACCATAAACCAACTGAAACGGTGACATGCCTAGCAGAGTCTTGTATGCTGTTCGATACACCCAAACAGCTTCATCCAGCTTCAAAGACCAATCCTTCCTTGATGGACAAACAACTTTCTCTAGATAACGTTTGATCTCTCTTTTAAATGCCTCAGCTTAACAATTAGTCTGAGGATAGTAAGCTGTATCAATGTGATGATTCACATTATATCGCTGCATCATAGCAGTGAACTTGCGATTGCAGAAATGCGATCCCTTGTCACTGATTATGACTCTTGGAGTCCCAAATCTTGTGAATATCTGCTTATGAAGAAAATTTAGCACTACCTTTGCATCATTTGTCGGTAAAGCCTTGACTTCAACCCATTTCGAGACATAAACAACCTCCAACAAGATAAACTGATTATTGCAAGATGTGACAAATGGCCCTATGAAGTCAATTCCCCAAACATCGAAGACCTCAATCTCAAGAAGCACATTAAGAGGCATCTCATCCCTCTTAGACATATTACCAACACACTGGCAGCGATCACACTTCAAAATGAACCGATGCAGATCCTTAAACTATGTAGGCCAGAAGAATCCTGCTTGAAGGATACGAGCTACTATCTTCTCTCCACCATAGTGGCCCCCATAAATAATTGAATGAAAGTCTCGCAAGATACCCCCGTCTCGCTGTATGGAATACATCTCCTGATGATTTGGTCAACTCCTTGCCTAAAGAAAAATGGCTCATCCCACATGTACCACTTTACCTCATGAAGAAACTTCTTCCTTTGAGCAGAAGACAAGTCTGGAGGCATTATATTGCTAACAAGGTAGTTCACAATGTCTGTGAACCAAAGTTTCCCTTCTTGCACCCCAAATAATTCTCATCGGGAAAAGACTCATTTATCAATGTCTTATCCTGTGAAGTCGCACTCGGATCTTCTAACCGCGATAGATGATCAGCGACTTGATTCTCAGTAACTTTCCTATCCTTGATCTCCAATTCAAACTCCTGCTGTAAAAGAACCAATCGAATCAATCTAGGCTTCGAGTCCTTCTTCGAGACGAGATAGCGAATAACAACGTGATCAGTGAAAACTATCACCTTCGTCTCAAACAAATAAGATCGAAACTTCTCAAAACCGTAGACATTGGCTAAGAGTTCTTTCTCAGTATTAGTATAGTTCAGTTGAGCACCATTTAGGGTCTTACTAGCATAGTAGACCACATGAAATATATTGTTCTTCCTCTGCCCAAGAACTGCTCCAACTGCAAAGTCACTTGCATCGCACATCATCTCAAAAGGTTCATTCCAATCAGGCGCAGTTATGATAGGTGCCGTGATTAAACTCTTCTTTAAGATCTCAAAAGCAGCTAGGCATTCGTCATCAAACTTAAAGAGGGCATCATTCTCTAGAAGATTGCACAATGGTTTAGAGAATTTCGAGAAGTCCTTGATGAGCCGCCTATGGAAACCCGCATGATCAAAAAAGTTGTGGACTCCCTTAACAAAAATTGGTGGAGGAAGGTTTTCAACGAACCCCACCTTGGCTTTGTCCACCTCAAGTCCTTTACTAGAGACCTTGTGCCCAAGAATGATGCCCTGTTGTACCATAAAGTGACATTTCTCCCAGTTGAGAACCAGATTGTTCTCAACACACCTTTTAAGAACTGCGCCAAGATTTTGCAAGTACTCCTCAAAAGAATCACCGAACATAAAAAAATCGTCCATGAACACCTCCACATTCTAACCAATCATGTCAGAGAAGATAGCCATCATGCATCTCTGAAATGTGGCAGGTGCACCACACAACCCAAAAGAAACTCTTCTAAGGAAAAAGTACCAAACGGACAAGTGAAGGTAGTCTTTTCCTGATCTTCTAGAGCAATGCAAATCTGATTATAACCCGAATAGCCATCTAGAAGACAATAGTATTCATGCCCAGCCAACCTGTTAAGCATCTGATCAATGAAAGGAAGAGGGAAATGATCCTTCCTCGTGGCTTTGTTCAGCTTCCCGTAATCCATGCAAACTCTCCACCCCATGACTGTTCGAGTAGGAATGAGCTCATTCTTCTCATTAGTGACCATAATGATACCTCCTTTCTTCGGCACACAATGTATTGGACTCACCCAAGAACTGTCAGAAATAGGATAGATGATCCCTGCATCTAGCCACTTGAGAATTTCCTTTTTCACAACCTCTTTCATTATCGGATTTAGCCTTCTCTGCGGCTTAACATTTGGCTTGCTTCCTTCCCCTAGCAGAATTTTATGCATGCAATAAGAAGGTCTGATTCCCTTGATATCTGCTATGTTCCTTCCAATTGCCGATTTGAATTCTCTCAGAATTCTCAAAAGCTTTTCCTCATTACTACCTGAAAGGTCAGATGCAATAATAACAGGCAAAGTAGATTCATCACCTAAAAAAGCATACCTTAAGTGTTTAGGCAAAGGTTTAAGCTCGAGTGTAGGAGCTTCCTTCTTGAGGCGCTTTGGAGAATTTTTCAGCTCTTCCAATCTAAAAGATTCAAAAGGCATATCCAGCCTTTGCTTCCGAGGAGAAGCATTCAAATATTGCAACTACTCATCACCTTCATCATCTTCACTATCTGAATTCCCCAAGAAGGCCATTTCTAAGGCATCAGACCTTAACATTTGGTCAAGTTCTGAAGTAACCACAGAATCGACCAACTCCACTTTTAAGCACTCCTCATTATCAGTAGGGAATTTCATGGCATTAAACACATTAAAAGTCACATCTTGATCCAGCACTCGCATAGTGAGCTCACCCTTCTACACATCAATCAAGGTTCGGCCCGTAGCCAAGAATGGTCTTCCCAAAATTATGGGAATCTTTTTATCCTCCTCGAAATCAAGAATTACAAATTCCGCTGGAAAGATGGGTTTGTCCACCTTGACCAAGACATCCTCCACAATGCCCGTGGATACGTAATAGAGCGATCGACCAACTACAAGGACATAGAAGTGGGATTTGGATTAGGTAAGTCTAAATTCTTTAAGATAGACAAAGGCATCAAATTGATGCTAGCTCCCAAGTCACAAAAGCATTTGTCGAATGACACTTTTCCGATAGTACAAGGAACAGTGAAGCTTTTAGGATCTTTAAGCTTTGGAGGCAACTTCTGTTACAGCATAGCACTGCATTCCTCCGTGAGAGCAACGGTCTCTAAGTCATCTAGCTTCTTTCCGAGAGAGAATACCGTTCATGAACTTTGCATAGCTAGGCATCTGTTCAAGAGCTTCAGCGAAAGGTTTGTTGATATGAAGTTTATTGAACACCTCCAGAAACTTAGCAAACTGCTTATATAACTTTTGCTTCTGCAACCTTTTAGGAAAATGAGGCGGAGGATAGACCTGTTTCTCCCCTATATTACCCTCAAGAGGAGTGTGTTCTATAGTTTTCTTCCTTGTTTCCACTTCTGCTTCCTTTGGCACTTCTTCTTCAACCACACCTTCAAATTCTGAAACTTGAGCTTTTTCTTAGCTTGCAACCTTCCCAGACCTCAATGTAATTGCCTTCACCTGCTCTTTTGTTTCCTTCTTACCTGGTACTTATATGTCACTAGGGAGTGTACTAGGTTGTTGATTCAACAAGGCATCGGCAATCTGCCCAATTTGATTCTCCAAGGTCTTGATAGATACCGCTTGGCTCTTGCACATGAGCCTCAACTCCTCCAATTCAGATTTTTTATTAGATTGTTGTAGTTGGAGTTATTGTCTTGGGGCATATTGCGATTGTTGAAAACCAGTAGGGTTGTATTGCTTTGCTGCATACTGTTGATAAGGCTGTTGCACCGTATTCTGAGTATTGCTCCAGTTAAAGTTAGGATGATTGCGGTTGTTGGGATGAAAGGTGGCTGTAAATGGTTGCTGCGACCTCTGAAAGTTGCTCACGAACTAAGCTGATTCACTAGAAATAGCACACTGCTCTGTCTCATGGGCACCATCACAAAGCTCACAGACACTAGTGATCTGATTAATTCCATAATTAGCCAAAGAATCCACCTTTATCGTCAAAGCATTAAGTTGAGCAGCTATAGCAGTAGCTACATCTACCTTCAGAATTCCTGCTACCTTACCTTGAGTCAGTCTCTGAGATGGGTTCTGGTATTCATTAGCAGCCATCAGTTCAATCTAATCATACGCTTCATCGTAGCTCTTAGCCCATAAGGCTCCACCTGATGTTGTATCAAGCATGGGTCTAGAAGTCACACTCAAACCATTATAAAAGCAGTTAATGATCATCCATTCAGGCATCCCATGATGAGGACACTTTCTAAGCATCTTCTTATAATGATCTCAGGCTTCACACAAAGATTCTCTCGATTGCTGCGCAAATTGAGTAAGAGCATTCCTGATTGCAGCAGTCTTCGCCATAGGAAAGAACTTAGTGAGAAACTTCTGAGCAAGATCTTCCCACTTGGTGATAGAGCCTGGTGGTAGAGAATGCAACCAACACTTAGCTTTATCCCTTAGAGAGAATGTGAAAAGCCTTAGCTTTATAGCATCTTCAGACACATTATTGAATTTGAAGGTTTCGCAGATCTCGATGAAATCTCTAATATGCATATGCATCTTGATTTCAAAAGTGTTAGCCGAGATGGCTGGTCTGACAATGCTAGACTGAATATCATTGATATTCGGCTGAGAGTAGTCCATCAGAAGCCTTTGTATTTATTTCTGGTTTACCCATTGCAACAAGAGCTTCTTCATTAACTTTCTCCTCTACTACAAGAACTTCTTCCTCTACTAAAACTTCTTCCTCCGCTTTATTCAGTGTTCTCTTTCGAGATCGAGAATGCGTTAGTATAAACGCTCTCTAGAGTACCTGAAAAAGCAACAAGCAAACAAGTAAGTAAAATATCCGAGTCAGTGTACTTTAACGACCACTGATGTCAAGAACATATACTAAAATTAACACCGAGTCCCCGGCAGCGGCGCCAAAAACTTGTTAGGACGAAAACACACGCTAATATTCACGCAAGTGTATGCGTTCACAAGTAATATTGAATTATTTCTAGTTCATTCCCACATAGACTGGTTTAGGTTAACTTCAATCTATGCACTTATGCAAACAATGGTATGGTTATTATTCAATGCTAAGATGATAACAAGTTGAGATTGTTTATAAGTAAGATATTAACTAACATGCAATTAACTAAGAGATTAAAAGGTTTGATTTACTTATATGACACAAACATGGGATTCTAACTTCATTAAATACCCTACTACCATACATCCACTAAAGGGATAGAACAAGAATAGACACCAATCAGATAACAAGAAACTAGTAAACGCCAACTTTCGTTGTACGAATACCCTACTACCATACATCCACTAAATAGATAGAACAAGAATAGACACCAATTATATTGAGACCCTATATATCTATAGAATTTGACAATATAACGGTTTAATGTGCAAGTTATCTATCATGATTACATAGGGCAAGTAAGATGGTTAAAATTACCTATGAATCATGCATATCAAATACATGAACCTATGCTAGAATAGCAAGTTCTAAACACCTATATTCACTTTCGCTTCAATAGAGATTAACAAATAAGAAAACTAGCATCCAAGATTACAACTCAATTATAGAATCACAAGTATAAACAAGTTGTTCTTCTCCTTTGTTGTATTTGTGCTCCTAGGTCTTCTCGATGTCTTCTCCTTAAGCTCCGTTACGTGCTTCTTATGAAAAATGACCTTAAGTCATCATTATATAGCAACCCATACAGATTAGAAGTCCAGAAAATCAGTTCTCTACTTGAAACAGGTTCTTTCTCTCTGTAGTTCTGGCGCGGGCGCGCGCTATCAGAGCGCAGGCGCGCTGACATTCTGGAATTTCTACTTCTGCTTGTTTTCTTGACTAGTTTGAGATGGTGTTCTACGAGCAAACTTCCTAGACACCCTCCTAACACCACTTTAGCAGCAAAACAATGCTAAATCTCCTTAATCCCTTATTTATGCCTGGAATGCAACCCTACAAAAATGAATCAAATATACAAAATACTAGAGTACAGAACACTAATCCAAACCTTTATAGGACGTTCTATGTAGACATAAATGCCACTTAACACACCCCAAAACTTGAACCGATGCTTGTCCTCAAGTATAAACAGACACAAAGAACAAGAAATAAAAATGCATGAATGCAACTAACATGAATGCAATGATCCCCTCAGAATAACTAAACCAACCAATAAGTAACATCTCAACAAATGAAGTTATTCGCACAAATATCAATCAAATCCCACAAATCAACTCACAAGCCAGAAATGTGCGTGCGTGCAATGCTTAACAGATATCTGTCACAACTAGATCAATAATCATGACTCACTACTCATCAAGGCAATCACAAGGTTATAATAGAATAAAGCTAAACTCAAAATGATTAACAACACTTCAATTCTTCTATCAGAGTTATTATATGTTTTATGCTTTTATTTATAACACATAAACAATCACAAATATGCTTATTTGACCGTGCAATGAGTGAGGTCCACAAAAGACTTATACAATAATAACCATGTAGCGAGCATTAGGTTAGTGGATCCCAGACTATAAAAGCCGTAGGTCACTAGGCACAAAGTCCCCTAAGAACTTAATAACTCGAGTATTAAAGAGCCCACTCGTGATCAATCATGCATCGACACATATTTTTTTCTTTTCTTTTCTTTTTTCTTTTCTTTTTTCTTTTTTTTTTCTTTTCTTTTTTTTCTTTTATTTTTTTCACATGATTTCTGAACGATGTGCATTTCGCTCCATCTAGTGCAACCCTAGACTACTCATATAAAATGAGCCGGCTACTAGCCATTTGACACCTAACCACAACAACTAGCAATGAAATCCAATGTTTTCTCCAATTTTTAAATATCCATGTTATATTACCATTAAGAGAATTTAAATTCTAAATATAAAAAAGTGATTAAACCTCGACAAACTTCCAGTTCCATGAGCAAACTTCCTAGACACCCTCCTAACACCACTTTAGCACCAAAACAATGCTAACTCTCCTTGATCCCTTATTAATGCCTGAAATGCAAAACACTACAAAAACTAATCAAATACATAAAATACTTGAGTACAAAACACCAATCCAAGCCTTTATAGGACGTTCTACGTAGACATAAATTCCACTTAACACCTTCTAAGGTGGAACTCCATATCTTACTTACATGATCGGAAGAATTAGCATACCTCTCATTCACACTTCTCTTTTGTTGACTAATACCAGAGCAGTTCCCTACTTTCAGAGTGTTCACTCCCTTCCTTCATACCTATATATGTTAAAGTAATTTTTTTATCACGTGGAGATGCAATACAACATGTACCTTTATCAACTGCTATGAAGTAGCAGTTGATCGAACAATTTGAACCATCAATGGTTGTGCTGTTAGAATAGCCATTGATGGACTAACACTTATCAATGGCTGATAGATAGTCACTGATGAGGTGAATAAAAGATGTCACTGTGGTTAAAGTCTGTGAAAATTGATTAAAGATTTAAGAGCATAGTTTTAGATACATGTGATTTAAATGAGATATTTATGATTATTAGCTTTAGTGAAAGACTTCACCATGAATTCAAGAGTTGTAAAACTGCCTTGAGGTATTGGTACTTAACCCACATTCATGAGATGAGTAGGTGATCTGCTACGGTGATTATATGAGTTTGATTTCAAGATTGATTTACAAGATTTTGGTTGTAATTTTGCAGAGACATGTATCACATCAATCTGAATTTAAGAAAGGCATTGTCTCAATGAGTGAGATGCCTCTTGTTCTGAAATGACAACTGAACTCACATAATTAATGATTTAGCATTAAATCATTTCTTTGGTTATATGGATGTGTTCTTCACTTTCACGAAACTCCAGTATACTAGAGGGAATTTAACTACATCTTCTAGTTAGATAGTATTCTCAAACCCTGGTTCCCTTTAAAAAGGGACTACCACTGTTAAGGGTTTCCTATCTTGACAAATCAAAATAGTTTTACTTATTGTCTGAACATTTTTGTAAAGTGTATCTTAGTCAATAGTTGTGAGGGATGTTATTCAAATAAACTGAACCTCCATTTGAATTGAAGTGGGTTTGAATGGTTTTCCCTAGGAAATATTATTCTCAAACCATGTAGCCATTGCGTGTCTACTTGCACCCAAAGAGAGAGAGAGAGTAACGAGAGAGTGGTAGACAGAGAGAGTGTGCTGAGAGAGATGGGTAACGAGAGAGTGTGTGTTGAGATAGAATGAGAGGCGGACTAGTTTGACTTGCCAAAATTCTCAATTTTTCTAAAAAGATTTGGATAGATTTTTCCCCAAAATTTCCCCCTCTCTACAAATTACTGGGCCCATAATTTGGATATATGTTCATGCCCAAACTGCAACAGTTATGTAATAATTAATATTCAAATTATTATACAATTTTTATGTATTTTAATATTTATATAAATTTGTATATTACATTTTTTATTTTTTTTAATTTTGTTATAAAGATATTCGTGTATCACATATCTCATTTATTAAATTTATATTAGTATATCAGCTTAGATTCTTGAAAAATGAATTAAAATTAATATTTAATCATAAAAATATTATAATTATGTTTCAATACTCTAAGGTAACACTTTGACAAAAATGCTCCAAGCTGCAACACTTTCTACCTAATGCAACATCAATTTTTTGGCTAAGGTAACACAAAAACAACACCCAATGGTTGGTTCAGTTGGTTAAAGAGGAGATAACAATTCTCTTGGTCACATATTCGAATCCTGTGGAGGAGAATATATGAATATACCTCCTGAGCCAGAGTCTGTCACTTAAATGCGATTTACCTTGGTTCACGTAGTTTGCAGGCTATTGCGTGAGCCCGTGGGTTTATCCAGTGTGCACCCGAATGGTTAGCGACTGCGGGTTCCGTACGATTAAAAAAAACCACAATGTTGATTAGCTTACGAGTACCATATATAGGGTAACATATCAGGTAACATTCTTCAAGGGGGCGTTGCGATAGGCCTTATATGGTGTAGTGTAATGAGATAAGTTAAGTTTGCGATAGGCCTTATAAGTTAAGGGGATTCAGTACAGTGAAATAAAAGTGAGGTGGGTGGATAGTACTAAATAAGGGTGTTTTTAGTATTATTTTAAGGTAGGTTTATAATTGATCATATATATATAGTAATACCAGCCATTATTTAAGAGATTACATTTAATTTTGGAGAATCTTATAGATTTTTCTAAAGTTATATTTGACAAATTATAAAATTTTGATTATAATGTTCAAAGAAATTTTAGTTTATATTAATTATGTTTAGAATTACTTTTATGCTTTATTTTAGAATGTACAACCTTTTTAAATGTGCATACATACTTTAACATTTTTTTCTATACCACATTAGAGCATCCGATATTAGCGTTAATGGTGTCTAAATAATATAAAATGATGATTATGTAAAATTTACTGAACGTGTAACTGAGCTGCTCTACTAGGGACCGTTATAATGTTAAATTTATGCTTAGAGATTTGCTACAGCTTTCTAGAGATTCACAAAGTTTAGCCAATAAGAGGAGGTTGGCTATATTTTTAGCTAAGGGGATTTTAGATGGTTGGAGTATCCAAATTTAGACATATCAATACTATACTATACTATAATAACCCGAATGTGGTATACATTTTAGTTTGGTTAATCCTCATTTCGATTAGGATAGTCGGATTTTCTTCATCAAATAATCACAGCCTGTTAGATTCAAAGACTAAAATAAGTTCTCAGGTTCGAATTTATAAAAATACATATAAGTTCTCAAGTGTAAATATTACCAAAAATAAATATTTACATTATCAATGGGTGTTTGCATAAGGTTGCAATATATTAACTCAACTTTTTTTATTATGTTCCTAAGTTTTAAAATTATTAAAATTTTTGTGCTTATTAATTTTTTCTTTAATTATTTTCCTAGCTACAAATTTTATAAATTTTAATTTAAATATGGGTTAGTATTATATTATATTAGTTGTTTTCAACTTTTTCTAAAATTTAAAATTTTAAAATAAAATTCAAACATGCTAATTAGTAACTGGGTTTAGTAATAACTCATGGTTAATACTATAATATTATTTATTATTAAAATATTTTTTATGTTTACAATTATTTTTGTTAACAAACCCTATCAAATCAACCACTTTTTTCAATTATATATAAGCATTTAGTTTGATTTTCACAATAAATAACTTAGTGTAAGATCAATATAACAATCATTAATTTTTTTTTTAAAAATAGCATTTTGAATTAATTATATTTTGATGTTTTTGATATTGTTGGTATCATTTTTAGAAATTTAACTTATTTTATATAAATAATTTTAATAGTAATTCAGTTAAACAAAATCAATCAATAAATTTTGATAAAAATATGGAATAAAAAATATATTTGATTGTTAAGATGATTAGAAAAATATAATTAAATATAATAAAATTATAAAATGTACATTAGAAGGTTCAATTACAATTTTAAATTTTAAAGAGACGGTGAGCAAGAGAGGAGACGATGTTGTTGATAAAATACAAAGAATTTAGACACAGTGAAAGGTGAGCATATTTGGAAATGGGGACTAACCATCAAAATTTAACTTTCACTAATAACTCAAACATAATATACTAGAGATAAACAAGACCAAATTATAATATTGCCCTTCATTTTCTCGTTCATCACGTCTTTGCCACATGCCAAAGGCACGTGTAATATGCAACTCCTACAACTCTCTTGTGTTCATTTAAACACACTATACAATTAGCATTTCTCACTTCACTAGAGCTAGAGATGGATAAAACATATCTAAGAGGAAGAGGTTTCCAACCATATCAAAAATTAGTGAGCACCAACACATACCTCTTTCCTCGTAATATTTTCGGTCTGTTTAGTGCATTTTTTTATCATTTTATCATTTTCATTATTAATTTTTGTGCTAACAAAATGATGCCCATACACACATGTGTTTATGTGTATATTGGGGGCATATATAATTTAAGATTGTTTATTTGCAATTTGAAATGCTTCCATTAGAAGATCTAATTTTATTTAGATGTGAGGTGCATTTCTCTCATTTAATAAGTAGCCATGGTACTTCATGCAATTACAAAGCATCTTTCTTACTTTCATGTCTCTCTTTGATCTATAGTTACAAATCAATATTTTTAATTAGGCCTTTCTTCAGCTCCAATTCTATAATAACTATAACTAAGAAGAGATATGGTTGATGACAATACACACATTTACCCATTCAAATTCAAATATATCATAGTTTTCAAATATAGATATATATTGCCTATTATGCTTATCAAAAATAATGCACAGCACATCTGTAACGACTCGTATACTTTTATATTTAATTAAAGTGTAATTATGAAATTATTAATTGGATAATATATGTGTATAACTTCTGTCAGCTATGTGTGTTTTACTTTTATCTATGTGTGTGAATTACGGTGTCCATGGTGGTTGTGTAATTAATTATGGACTTTTATTGAATTGTTTTCACTATTAAAAGTGGATTAATACAAGTTTATTTGTGTAAATATGTGGATTGTCTCTAAAATTGTTTTTATGACTTTATAATTTAGAAATCAATATTTCAACAATTATTTAACCCTATATGATTGTCTAACTGCATTTATTTGTAAAATCTGTATTTAAATCCCGAATTCTTCAAAAATTAGTCCAAGGTCGATCGGTAATAGTGGTAACGCTCTGCAAGGCAAGTACCCCTGACCATTCTTTTATGGTTCAGTATATATGAATAGCTAAATATTTTATTCTCGTAATGGAACAGAACGTTTTAGTTACTTATTCCCTGTATTTGAAAAATATGTTTAAAATTATGTTTTGGGAAAAAGTAACTTCTGAAAACACCTATCTCTAAACGTGATTTAAATGAAAAGAGTATTAAATAGTGTGCTGTGACAGATTAGTTTTAAAAGAGATAGGTGACAGTGATTTTGGAAACTGGATAAAGAGACTGTTTGATCCAACTATGTGTGGAATTTTGGAAAGAGGCAAAAGGGAATTCAGTGGATATATTGGAGTTGTGTAAGAGGCCCGTTATTTGGTAACGGCCCCAGTATGTGGTGCGTAAGTGCCTAATTGGATTGGGCATTCTATTTTAACCGATTAGTCCAGCATGGGGGAAAGACCTAGCTAGTCTTTTTCCCAAGTTCCGGAACACATTCTATTTCTGGATGGCCGCTAGTCGCTGTCCGGTGAGGGTAGACTGATCAGCTATCTTCACCGTTTAAACGTCCAATAGATTTGATTGATTCAGTTTTAAAATTGATTTAACAAATCAACTTATTGAGACAATTTATGTGAAAATGAAATAACATTGCTAAGCCTTGATTATGGTAATTATACACAGCACACGACTAATATTGTTGTTTTTGGAAGCATGCTAGTTTTGAATATCGGTTATAAATGTTTTCTAACGAGTTATGAATTCTGTTCCTATCACTGTTTATCATACATTATTTTATTGTTATTCATATAATGGTACTGCTGAGCAAGCAATTGCTCACCCTTGCAGAATATTTTATATATATTGCAGATGCTTAGGAGATTCTTCCGCGGTGGTCAGGGCAGATTTCCAGTTCCTTTTGGAGTCAGGCTCCTCTGAGATAGTTATGCTGGACCAAAGATTGTCTGTTAAGTTGCTATATTAGGTTAATTGCATCAGGATAAATTGTAGTAAGTTGGTGTTATAATAGTTGTAACCTAAATCATACTTAAACCTGGCAAAGATCTTGGTTAAAGGGGTCGTAGTTATATCCGTTATTGAATTGTTTATCTTATGGTTGTTGTTGATTACGTCAACTCCTGACCCGGGGTTGAGCCCGTCACAGTTGGTATCAGAGCTACAGGTTTGAGTCCCTGATTTAGGTTAAGAATAGAGTCAAAAGAGTATAGGAAGGTTTATATATAGATGTGGGTCAGCAACTCAACTAGAGGAGCAAGTCTATGGGTTTAGTCAAGGGTTTCGGAAATGTAACCCTGACGTTTGTGAGGATTGACTGGAACAGCCCTAACCTAGAGTACGTTCCCTTCATATATGTATTATTAGTAATGTTCGATAGAGATTTTTAGTTTTCTCAAGAAAATGAGTTGGGTTGTGAGGATTCAGCGTTGAGCGGGGCCTTGTTGTGGCAGTTGAGAGGATGCCAGCGTTATTCCCTAAATATTACCTCTTCTATGTCAAGGAATGTTATAGGCCCAATTGTGTGACCTTGGTGAGTTCGGATAACATGATAATAGTCAGAGGCTGCTATGACGACCAAGTTTTATAGTGCATGTGGATTGAATCGGGAGGTGATATCTTTGAACCTTTATACTTCTTCCTTGAAACGAATTTTGTTTCTAGAGTTATTGTTCTTATCCTATATGTTGCTTACTTTTCCTGTGAGAAAGTTGGGAACTCGGAGGGAAACCACTCAGGGTTCTGCTGGTTAGTTATTAAATCAGATTTTTCTCCCTCCTTATTGTCAATCTCTATTTAAGCATTGTTTCTTTTCTCGGAGACTCTATCGGTTGATTGGGGCAAACAGTGCATATGAGTTGACCATTTGTCTATATGACAAAAGGGTCTGGTGGGACGCCACTGAATTATGTGTTGTTACCGTTATGGTACTAAGACTGCCCATCTACGTACTTGTATGGTGCTCCCAGTCATACCTACATCTTCCTCACTGTTTCTTCTTATTCGATTCCCTCGAGTCGGAAATTTTATTGGATTTTCTATGGTAATGAATTTCTGCGATTAGATGGTCTCGTTATGGAAAGCAAGTAAGAGCGACTGTTGAGAAGAACATGAGTCCTATATCAAGATATCATTAAGAATAATGGTAACCGTGAGAGTTTAGGACTTAATGATGGAATTATAGACTTGGGAGAGTAAATCAGTGGTTGAGGAATTCTTATGGGTAATAAGAATCCTCCTTAGAAGAATGATTGGTTGGAATTAGACTATGGTGCTAGAAGCGTGCAGTGTTCCTTAGCTGACCTGATATACTAGTTGATTTATGCAATTGGTGTTTGATATAGCCAGCCAAGTTCCATAGTGTAGCAGATTAGTGTTGATATGGTAATGGAGCAATGACGGAAAGTTAGTCAGTTGCTGTTGTCTTAAGGATCCATGCTACGGTGACTAGTTTATTATATTTCAGTTTTTCTGTATGTTGTGATTCTGCTACTGTTATTATTGCTATATTGTTAATGCTGCTAATATAAATTTTTTTGTAAATGGACCCCGCTATTAAAGACATGGGTACTGTGATTGGGTAGCATTTTCCTGATACAGGTGCATCGTTAAATGGTGATCCCTTTTGTAAATATTTTTGTTATTGAATAAACTCATTTATATATTTCAGGAAGATGCCACCAAGAAAGCTACCCAGTCTAAAGAAAATAGTATGTAGTTTACGGAGAGTCCAGCTATAAATGAAATTCTAGACTTGTTGCGTCAGCAGCATCAACAGCAGTTGCAGTTAATCCAACAGGTTCAGCAACAGCAACTATGTTGCAGCAGCAACAACAAAGAGTGAACCGAAGTGTTAGTTTTAAATCTTTTCAGAATGTTAACCCTCCTGAATTTAAAGGTGAACCTAATCCGGTAGCTGCTGGAGCATGGTTAAAAGAGATGGAGAAAGTTTTCAACCTTATTCAAGTAAGTGAGAATCTTAAGACTGATTATGCAAGCTATTTCTTGAAAAATGAAGCGAATTATTGGTGGGAGTCAACAAGGGCGTTAGAAGGAGAAAGCCCTGTTCCATGGGCTAGGTTACAGAATTATTTTTGGAAAAGTATTTTCCTGATTGTGTGAGGAATCAAATGGAGATTAAGTTTTAGAACTGAAGCAAGGTGACAGAAGTGTAGCTGAGTATGAGGCTAAATTCACAGAGTTGGCTAGGTTTTTACCTGATTATGTGTGCTCTGAGGCTCAGATGGCAAGGAGTTTTCAACAAGGATTGAAGCCTGAAATTCGTAGTAGAGTGGTGACATTGCAACTCAAGATGTATCCTTCCATAGTTCAGGCCGCCTTAGTAATTGAATTGATGAGAAGTTAGCCGCTAGAGAAAAAGAAGATAAGAAGCGAAAGATTGATGATATAGAAGAAGCATCAGGTCAAGAAGGATTCAGTCAGAAGTTTCATAAAAGGTCGGAAGGAGTAAGAATAAAGAATTTAGAGAGAAAAGTATTTCTTTAAATAGAATTAGTAACACCTCAGCCAGCTCTAATCAGGCCAATTCGGTTAAATCGCCTATATCAGAATGTAAGCAATGCGGTAAGAGACATGGTGGAAGGTGTAAAGCAAATACTGAATGTTTTAGGTGTAGTCAGAAGGGACATTATGCTTCAGAATGTAAGGTGGAAAATCCAGAAGTCGTATGTTATAACTGTGGCAAGGTAGGGCATGTTGCCAAGAATTGTAGAAGTACTTCCCGAGATAGCATGGGAGGTAGTGCATCAAAAGGTTTGACGTCTAGTACAGCCAAGGCTAAGACTTGTAATGTGATTAAAAGTTTAGCTGCTCAGGACCCTGATAAGGAACCAGGGAAATAATTGATTACCGGAAGAAGCAAACAATAATTTTATGGAAACTAATATTAGGATAAGTATTCAAGGACATAAGCAAGAAGATAAGGCGTAATTAGCGCATATAAGGGATATTAAGAAGGAAACTTCAGGATTGTGGGATGAAATAATGAGATAAGGTGCATTCTGTGTTGTGCACTGATGTGATTTATAGGAAAGAGGAATGGATGTATGAAGTTACGTGATGATTATCAGAATTGGAAAAGTTGACGAATATGAATAAGTAACCTGCATAGAATTGATATTTATGAAAGGAACGAGTTGGTTCTTGGAGGAAGACCTAAGATCAGATACTGTCAGCTAAAGGTAAGCCTGAGGACATACCAAAGATTGCGATTAGAATGAGTTATGAGCGCTGTAAGTTTTGGTGATAATAGGCGGAGTAACGAGTGTATCAGTTATCTATAAGAAATTAAGGAATGTGGTGTATCAGGAGTACTTGCATGGTATAATCGTATTTATTGATAACATCCTCGCCATCTAAGGGCTAAGGAATGCCAAGTTAAAAACCTAAAGAAATGCCGCAAAGGGGTGAACAGTAGCAATTGTATATTAAACCTTAAGAGTATGAAGTTCTGGTCAGGAGCCGGTTGTTTGAGTAACTACCAACCAAGCAAGGTCCATTTAAGGACCGATGTCTTGAATAGGAGAGAAGAAATGAATATGGTTAAGATTACTAAGGACTAAATAGAAGAATTGGAAAGAGTAAAAGTTGGAGTTCGAATACCTAAAGGGAATATATGAGAATACTTTCTAACCTTGACATATGAGAATAAGTAAAAAGTGTTCGAATGTTTGGAACTAAGTTGAAAATGAGTATTGCCTATCATCCTTAGATGAAGGGTCAAAGTGAGAAGGTGATTCAGAAAATATAAGATATATGGAGAATATATATATGATGGGTTTAAAAAGTGAACTGCGATAATCACCTACCTTGGATTGAGTTCTCTATGATAATAGTTACCTGTTAGTAAGAGAATACTATTTTGCGAAGTGTTGTGTGGACATAAGCGTGAGTCCTCACCCTAGTGAGAGAAAGGAAGTAGAGATAGTAGATATTTAAGTCCTGAACTAATTCAGTACCTTAAGAGTGTAGTTGTGTTGATTTGGAAGAGAATTGAAACAACTCGGGAAAGATAAAGAAAGAAAGCGGATTTGCATCGAAAGAATATGAATATATAGAATTAGGATCATGGTTCAGGAAAAAGTTTCACCTTGAAAGAGATTGGTTAAATAGAAGAGACAAGTAGAGTCCTAAATGTATTGAACCGTTCGAGGTATAAAGAAATATAGGTAAAGTTGTTATGAATTGGTATTATCGCCACAGTTGCAGTATATATATTAAATAATATGTTATACATGTCAATGATAAGGCGAGATATACCTGATTCGAACCAAGTTGTTCATTTGGGAGCCAAAGGGCTCTCATCCGAATTTGTTTGCGTGGAATGATCGATCCGAATTCTAGTTCGTTAAAAGTGAATCCCTAGGAATGAGTTTATGTCTATAGTGAGTATGGTTTGAATAGATCATTGAGTTGAAGAGTCTACCTAGAAGTTAGAGAAAGATATGCTTGACAAATATCCTCACTTATTTAGTTAAGTCAGATTCTGAGGACAAAATCTTTTTAAGGGGGAAGGATGTAACGACTCGTATACTTTTATATTAATTAAAGTGTAATTCTGAAATATTTAATCGGATAATATAGTGTATAATTCTGTCAGCTATGTTGTTTTATATTATCTATGTTGTGTGATTATGGTGTGTCCAGGTGGGTTGTGTAATTAATTATAGACTTGTAGTAAATTGTTTTCACTTTTAAAAGTGGATTTAGTACAAGTTTATTTGTGTAAATATGTGGATGTCTCTAAAATTTTTTTATGACTTTATAATTTCATATTTATTTTTGGATTTTATAAATAGTAGACTCAAATATTTCACAATTATGAACCCTGTAGGATTCTCTAAAACTGCATTTATTTGTAAAATCTGATTTAAATCCGAATTCTTCAAAAATATGGAAACTCATGTTTATTTAAGTTGGGAATATTCTGTGGAATTTTAAATTATTTTTGGGTTTTGAGATTAATTTTACCGCACGTTGATTCGTTATTTGAGAAAAAAACGGGATAAATTACATTTCAGAAATGTTTTTAAAATTTTCAAATGTAGTTTTTTATTCGGGATATTTGTAACGTTTTAAGACTGTTTCGTGATTTTTCTGAATTTCTTTTAAGTGCATCTCGGTTCGTTAATTATCAAATGCGGGTATGAGTTGTGTTTCAAAAATGCTTAAAAATTATGAAAATTTATTTATTAGTTTCGGGATTTTTAGAAAATTTTAAAACTATTTTGTGCTTTTACGAGTTTATTTTAATCGCGACTCGGTTCGTTTCATTTCGAATTTAAGGTCAAAATAGCCAATTAAACCTTCGTATTTATCTCAATTCCACATGTCAGCATTTCAGCAAATAGTAATACATGTTGCAAATGAGTAAGGGAAAAAACAATAATAAAAAACCCACCCCCTGTTCACTCATCTTTCTCCCTCACTCTCTCTTACTCTCTCTGTTCGATCTCTCCTCTCATATCTCTTCCTCTCCTTCTTTTTCTTGTTGTTCTTTCCTATTTCTTTCTCTACGTTTCTTTCTTATTTCCCAGACGTTCTCTTCGCCGACTTTCCTATTCCGGTTCTAGTTAAGGACTCCAGAAGTGAAGTCCAAATAGGATAACCTAGTGATCAGTCGACAAGTGTAGCGCGGTTCCAGAGAAGAACCTGAACGTTGAAGTCGGATCCAGGATAGTCTGATAGTAAGGCGATAAAGCAGAGTCCAAGTTAGTCCAAGGTCGATCGGTAATAGTGGTAATGCTCTGCAAGGCAAGTACCCCTGACCATTCTTTTATGGTTCAGTATATATGAATATCTAATATTTATTCTCGTAATGGAACAGAACGGTTTTAAGTTACGTATCCCCCTGTATTGAAAATGTTGTTTAAAATTATGTTTTGGGGAAAAGAACAACTCTGAAAACACCTATCTTAAACGTGATTTAAATGAAAAGCGTTTGGAATAGTGTGCTATGACAGATTAGTTTAAAAAGAGATAGGTGACAGTGATTTTGGAAAACTGGATAAAGAGGACGTTTTGATCCATCTATGTCGTGGAATTTTGGAAAGAGGCAAAAAGGGAATTCAGTGGATCTATATGGAGTTGCATAAGAGGCCCGTTATTCGGAACGCCCATCATGTGGTGCGTAAGTGGCTAATTGGATTGGGCATTCTGTTTAACCGATTAGTCCAGCTGGGGGAAAGACCTAGCTAGTCTTTTCCCAAGTTTCCGGAACACATTCTATTTGGATGGCCGCTAGTCGCTGTCCGGTGAGGGTAGACTGATCAGCTATCTTCACCCGTTAAACATCCAATAGATTTGATTGATTCAGTTTTAAAATTGATTTAACAAATCAACTTATTGAGATAGATGATGTGAAAATGAAATAGCATGCTAAGCCTTGATTCTGGTAATTATACACATCACACGACTAATTGTGTTTCTGGAAGCATGCTAGTTTAAATATCCAGTTATGAATTTTCTAACGAGTTATAAATTCTGTTCCTATCACTGTTTATTTATACATTGTTTTATTGTTATTCATAATGGTACTGCTGAGCAAGCAATTTCTCACCCTTGCAGAAGTGTTTTATATATATTGCAGATGCTTAGGAGATTATTCCGCGGTAGTCAGGGCAGAGTTCAGTTCCTTTTGGAGTCAGGCTCCTCTGAGATAGTTATGCTGGACCAAAGATGGTCTGTTGAGTTGCTATTAGGTTAATTGCATCAGGATATATGTAGTAAGTTGGTGTTGTAATAGTTATAAACCTAAATCACTTAAACCTGGCAAAGATCTTGGTAAAGGGGTCGTAGTTATATCCTGTATTGAATTCTGTTCATTTGGTTTCTACTTTGATATGAAAGCATCTATCAAGGCCACAACAGTTTTAGTCAAAGGATTGCATTCTTATGTCTCTGTACTTAAACAAGATAATGTTGATCTTAGAGAAGATATTGCTGATCTGTTTGTGCCTATTAAAGGAACAAACATACATAAAGGCTTGATAAAGAGGATGTTCCATGGAGACTAAGCAAGATCACATGTCTGAGATGATGACATCTATAGAGGAGTTAGATTGCAAAAATTCTAAGTTGGATGCTACTCTCTCTCTTCTACAAAGTCTATATGCCAAAAGGGGGAGATAGTATCAAAGATAAAGTGTCAACCTGAATCAGTTTTGAGGAGAAATACCAATTCTGATGATGATGGTGATAAGCAAGCAAAGAAGACCTCTGATGTTGTGATAATTCAAACGGAACTGAATTCAAAAATCAAACTACACCGTCAACTCAATCTTTAAGGGTGATCACATGGATCTAATCTAGAAGTTGTTCTTGTTACCCCAAGTTTAATTCCTGACAATAAAGATACAAGTTCTGATTCTTTTCCTAACACTGACAGAGTGATAGTAATTCCTGATTCTGTTATAATTGAAGAGAAGAGATTCTATTTCGGATGGATTTACGATTCTCTGCTTATGTTGATGCTTTAAATGCTGAAAATTTCAAGGAAGAATAAATGGCTTTCGACAGAGAAGAAAAGGCATAGAAGGAAAAATTAGAATTACTATTGATAAAGCAAATCAAGCATACAAAAATATGCTTGAAAGATCTGAAGGAATAAATGGAGGAGTACATATATTGAAGATGTTATATGAAAGAGCATAAAGGAAAACTCAAGTATTCTAAAGATCAAGAATAAGTACAAATAGAGAAATATTGCTGATACTTATTTGTGATGATAACTGTGCTTTACTTCTGGAGGAATAAGGATGGATGGTTTACCTGGTTCTAATACCATGGGAGATAAGAAGTCTTGGTTTGTACAATCCAAGAATTTCAAGTTGATTGAAACATTCACAAGAGCTGGAATAAGACATCATGAAACTAAACTCATCAACTTAAAGTTGTTGAACTTCACACTCTTGCTGATAGTCTGGTCAGGAAGTAACTGTGATCATCTGGATAGAATTGAAGCTGTGAAGATTATTCTTAACAACATGATGGTTTGAACCTAAACAAAATATCTTACTGATATTGTGAAATGATCAAGTTCAATTTCTTTTACTGGATGAACTGCGATCTATCTACAAAGGAACTGAAATACATCACTATTTGCTAAGAGTTGAAGATGAAATTTAAGGTTATGGTCAAAAATGATTCTTGCCAATATCAGAAAAAGATACTGGATGATGGTCAATATTACTTTGGATCATATATTCCTACATACATAAATTTCAAAGGGCAAGAAGTCAACATGAAGATAAGAGAAACTATGATTGAAAATGTTCTTACACAAAGATACATAACTATGAATCATGATGGGTCTAAAGCTTGCTAGTGACATTGGAGGAGTTGATGATTCAAAGAACTCCTATCAGAAACTTAAGGGCTGCTATCTATCAACTGTCAGATAAATATGGATATGAGAAGAACTTGAAGATCAGATTACAAGAGATATTGTTGAAGAAGATTGATGACAGAGTTAAAGCTTTTATTCAGAGATACAGTAGAGTTTATCAAGGAATATGAAGATTCAAGTATGAAATAAAGTATGCTTTGTCTCTAAATTTGTCTATTTGGTTTTTGGCACTAGAAATTAATAGAATTTATGCTTATTTTGCAAAGCATAAATTAGGGGAGATTATTAGGAACTGTCTATGTCAGGAATCAGGATTTATCAAGGTGTCAGGATCTGACAAAGGAATCAGGATATGTTAAGCCAATCAGAATCTGTTTGACAGTCAGGATATATCAGTACGTCAGATAAGAAGACTGTCAGGATCTGAGTGGATAAGTCAATTCTGCAGGATAAATCAGGAGGTACTGATTTATAGGATCATAGTTGATTTAGATATGTATAGAAAGTGGTAGAATTATACTATAACATATTGTGATTGATAGTGTTTGATTGTAGCTGTGTAGTATACTAACACATAATAGGTTAACACTTTAGGTGTGGTGCTTAACTCGAGTATTCGTATAACCTAACAAAACTCTTAAGAATATTGTTTGAGAGAGTTTTGTAACAGTTTATCAAAGATCAATATAAACTGTTATTGATTATTCTGTTCTTACTTACTTTCATAATACATTGATTTGTTTAGTAATTTATCCAAGCCCCTTAAACAATTACTTACTGGGCAACACTTGATGATCCCAATGGAGTGGAAAACCAGGTGTATAGTTTATCTATGCTAATTTTGCATTGATTTTGATTTATAAAGAAGGGTTCTTCTAGAGAATTTAAATGTATTTGTCTAAATTATGTGTACTTTGGCCACTTAAAATTCATGATACTTAATTTTTATTATTTTAGGCAAAAGGCATTCATAACAAATATTGTAAAGTAATAAATGCATTACATGGACATATTAACTGTAGAACCTTTATTTCATTGTAAATTCAAGTTTGCATGTAGTAGGTTCATGATACATTTTATACTCTCTATATAATCAAGCCGGTGTAAAAATGTTTGAAAGGAGACAACTTGATCATACCCTAGTGAAGGAGAAGGCTTTCAAAATCATGCAGTTGCAGAAAAATGGTGGAAGGAGCTTCTTATACATTAGGATATTTCAAAGTCCTAGAGAAGGCAGTAGTATTAAAGTACATAATATTATAATCATGAAGTCACCAGGTAAATAGTCAATAAAAGTCACATATATAAACTCTGATAAGCTATGTCGTGAAGTCTACTCCATAATTTTCAAAAGTCAAGGGC